>NC_140169.1:36849032-36889032 GCF_963971535.1 Notolepis coatsorum | reverse complement strand
TATTGGAGGATCAAAGGGATCCGAAGGAACAAAAAGGGATTATTGGAGGATCAAACGGGTCCAAAGGAACGAAAAGCGCCGGCCCGACGAGCGGCTACAAACAGAGGAAACACCGGCCTGACGGCTGTAAACAAGCAAACAAGCAAATAATTGAGGTATGTGCTTGCAAAAACCAACGCCACATGAATAATTATTCGTTTGGAATAAATGCATGGATTATTACTAAGCAAACTTCGCCTCTGATACTGGTGTTTATGGACAGTGAATATTTTATTTTGTGCTTGTGACATATCATGGATAAAAAGAGCAGCCAAGGAAACGCCGGCCTGGCGTGCGGCTGTAACCAAACAAACAATTGAGAAAGACAAGGATAATGAAATAACCAGCCACTGTTGAAGACCTTTTGGATTCATTTGTTTGTTTATTCTGAATTAAAATGGCGAGTTCAGACGCCTGTTAATGACATGGATGAGGCGCAGCTGCGCGCATCGAGACAAGGAGTAGGGTATATCTGCAGTGCCGCAGCCCGAAACGAAGACTGCGATCCAAATAGGATGGCAGACACACGCTCAACGAGGTCTCACTCTTCCTCCCACCACTCCTCCTCTTCCTCAACATTACGCATCAACGCGGAGGCAGAGAGACAATACTTATTGGCTAAAGCTTCTATGTTACAAGAAAAACATGCCATTGAAGAACAGGAACAAAATAAAAAAAAAGAGAGAAACATTAGAATTACAAGGTGAAATAGCAGCCAGCACAGCAAAAATTTACTATCTTAAAGACATTGAATTAAAAAGGTGCCGCCCTGCACGGGCTGAAGCAGCAGCTACCGCGCTGGTATATTCAAAGCCAGATGTTTCAATTCATCCATATGACATAGGCGCTCCAGCTGTTAGGAGCAAGGCAGGAGCACATCACTTGCCCTTTTTCAATGTTAATGATGGTAATGCTCACAGTTGGCCCGATGCTCAGCCAGAAGATGACATTTACGAACAGCATCAGCCACACCCAAGTGCCCTGCACATCTATATGAGACATGGTCCAGCTAATCAGACTGAACAGCCCTCTGGTGTAGCAGGCAGAACCACAGCAGAGTTATGTGGTCACATAGGGGCCGGAGAACAAAAGAATGTGCTGTCCATTGTCCCAGTGACTGTGAATATGATATCAGCCACAAGTTTGGAAGGGCTCCCAGTGTCACAGTATAACCAGGACTTCAACGAAGTGTCATCTGAGGAAAAGCCAGAGATGTCAGTTGAGGACAATTTTTTTTTGAAAATAGCCAGTGAGGCTACCCTACAAAATGGGCACTACAGTCTAAAGTTGCCTTTCAGGAAAGCCAATGTCAGCATGCCTAAGCAGCGCTTAAAAAGGAAGATGCACCGGGACCAGCACTACAAGCAGGAATATGTTGCATTCCTCAACAACATCTTTGAGAACAACTCAGAGGAAGTCCCACAGGAAAAGCTGACACAGTCATCTGGACACAAAAGGTACATACCACACCATGGGGTGTACCGCCCCAAAAAGAAAAAATCCAGAGTCCTTCCTTTAAAGCACATCACAGTACTGCAACTGGAGTTGGCAGCTGCAACACTGTTGGTGAAGGTGGACAAAATGCTGAGGAAAGAACTACACATGGACTTAAACCCCTCAGTCTTCTGGACGGATAGCCAAACAGTACTCAAGTACATTGGTAACGAGCACACTAGGAAGAATGCTCTGATGTTGACCGTCAAAAAGCGCAAAGAGCTTTCCCCAGGTCACAGCCACACCCACTCGAGCAGCCAAAAGGTGAGCACTGAGCTAGGCGCTTTCAGGGCCACACTTGGTGGACAGCTCCTCACAGTGGAAGACCTCTCACAGGCAGAGAGGTCAGTCATCACCTATGTTCAAAAGCAATCCTTCCCAGTGGAAATGGCAGTGCTGGAAACCGCTCCATTCAGAGTGCAGAAGAACAGTAAGATCGATCCTATACTGGATGAAGGCCTACAAACCATCTTCTGCGAGAGATCTGACCTCTACGCCAGGACACAAGAATACCTTCTGCTACTCCAAGGAAGACCGAAATGGAGCACGGTGAGAAAAAAAAAGAAAAAACTTTAACATTGGAGATGTCGTCCTGGTAGTTGACCCAACTGCTCCACGGGGGTCGTGGCCACTAGGCAGAGTACAGGAGACCAAGCCTGATGCAGGAGGTCTGACCCGTGCAGTGAAGCTCCAGACGAAAACATCCATTATTGATAGGCCCATAGCTAAGCTATGCCGCATTCCTGGAGATTGAAGAATAACAGGTCTTCTTTCAACAGCCAAAAAGGGATGTAATGTATATACTATATTTTTCTAAATTAATTTGTTGATAGTTATACGGCTCTTTATTTAGTTTGAGTAATTGATTCCTAGAGAACAATTAGGGGCCGGTGTAAGAGCCGCATTCAAGCTTATTTGTTTTGATTAATTCTGAACCTGTATTAATACATTTCTCTGTTGCAGTGAGTGGGGCGCTTTGCTCAGGTGAATGTGGGCGGGGCTAACGCTATAAGCCACAGGTGCGGCGTGTGACGGCGGGGCAGCAGGCAGCAGCAATACTGTCATTGACACGCAACGCAAACGCAACCTTTTTGTTATTGAGATTATTAGGATCTCTTGTTTTATTTTTATGTACGATATTGTTTTCATATTTTGTTCTTGCTGGACCATTAAAAGAGCAAAAAGAACAACAAAAACGTGCAGTGGTTTCTGTTCTGCGACTGCGAGTCTGACACTGCTTCCCAGCCCTACAAGTGGCCAAGAAAGGAATATTCTAATAGGTTATAGGACAAACCTGTTAGGATTTTGGCCACTACAATATACTATGCAATATACGAATATACAATACTATATAGTGCAAAGCAGAAATGGGATGAGGTGTGTGTATGTGTGTGTGTGTGTGTGTGTGTGTGTGTGTGTGTGTGTGTGTGTGTGTGTGTGTGTGTGTGTGTGTGTGTGTGTGTGTGTGTGTGTGTGTGTGTGTGTGTGTGTGTGTGTGTGTGTGTGCGTGTGTGTGTGTGTGTGTGTGTGTGTGAGTGAGTGAGTGAGAGACGATTCCCCACTGGCCCCTTTCACCCTATTTCACCCTTAATAGCCCTCCTCCCCCCCCACCCCCTCTGTGCCACCTACCCTCTTTACCCCCCCCCCCCCCCCTGGTGTCACCAGTGTTCAATGTGTTCCAGTTTGATATAGGCAACATTGTTTATTTTTCCATTTTATTCAAATTATAGTAATGCATAGTGCACAGTGGTTTACCAAATCTAACAATGGCAGACAGAACATAATCTGCCTTCCTACTGTCTCACTAAAGAACCTTCTCTCTTGTGTCTCCCTCTGCCTTCCTGCTGTTTCAATAAAGAACCTTCTCTCCTGTGTCTCCCTCTCAGCCATCCTGATGTCTCAATAAAGAACATTCTCTCCTGTTTCTCCCTCTCAGCCTTCCTACTGTCTCAATAAAGAACCTTCCATCCTGTGTCTCCCTCTCAACCTTCCTACTGACTCAATAAAGAACATTCTCTACTCTGTCTCCTTCTCAGCCTTCTTACTGTTTCAATAAAGAACATTATCTCCTGTGTCTCCCTCTCAGCCTTCCTGTTTTCTCAATAAAGAACATTCTCTCCTGTGTCTCCCTATCAGCCTTCCTGCTGTCTCAATAAACAACCTTCTCTACTCTGTCTCCTTCTCAGCCTTCCTGCTGTTTCAATGAATAACCCTTTCTCCCGTGTCTCCCTCTCAGTCTTCCTGCTGTCTCAATAAAGAACCTTCGCTCCTGTGTCTCGTCTCAGCCTTCCTGTTTTCTCAATAAAGAACCTCCTCTCCTGTGTCTCCATGGCTTAAGTTGTGCTGAGGGGACCTCCCATATTGGTTGGTTGTGAATACATTCTGTGTAAAACCGTGTAAGATTGAATGTGTTCTCTCATTCTTGTATTTACCATTAGTTATTCATAAAATTCATAAATTATTCATGTTTAAGTAGGCATAGCATAGTAGACTAGTTTGGCTCAACGCTATCATAAAAAAAATCGGATAAAAAATTAAAACCTTATTGAGAAACGTCAACCAAATCGCCTGCCCTGAAAGCAGTGTTTTGCACACATGAACTACTGTGGACTGCGTGAAGTAGGCACCGAATTACAAATTATATTACAAATTTGAATAAAACATTTAGATACAATTTACATAAAAGAATTTATACAATAAAAAAAAATGATGAAACTATTTAAATTACAAAGCGTCTCTTTCACTGCGTTGTCGTTTTAACATGCACCAACAATAGTAATTTGCGAGGTAATACAATTCTGCATGACACAGGTAAACAATAGGGGGAAAACTGATTTTTTTGAAAGCTTACATTCAAATAAATGGTAAATGGCTGCATTTATATAACGCTTTTATCCAAAGCGCTTTACAATTTGTTCCTCACATTTGACCTGTTCACTCACACATTCACACACAGACGGCAGAGGCAACCATGCAAGTTGCCAACCTGCTCATCAGGAGCAATTAGGGGTTAAGTCAAGTGTCTTGCTCAAGGACACTTCAACACGCTGCCCGGGAGGAGCGGGAATCGAACCGCGAACCTCCGGATTACCAGACGACTGCACTACCTCCCGAGCGACTGTCACCCCAAATTAAGTATCTATACTTACTGCAAGTTTATCAAATCAAATAAAACTTCAATACTATGTCAAAAAAATACATACTGAGATACTGCAATACATTTTCCTGCCAGTCAGCAGATTCAAACCGACAACCTTTATGTTATGACTGAGTCTGCCTCTCTAACCTCATAGGCTAGCAACAATCTGTCTGTGTCACACGGTCTAAATTATGGTTCTTCATAAGCTAGCAACAATCTGTTTATTGTCAACCCGCCAATAAAAAAATAGGTGTTGGTGTGTGTCTATACTCTGATTTTAATGAACAGATTTCAGAATAGGTACAGTACACAGTACAGCTCAATACATACAATTGTTAAGGGGATGCAGACCAGAGAAAGACTTTCGTCTTGGTTACATCAGGGTCCCCCATTTTCAATTAATATGGAACTCATATAGCTGCACAGTGCTCTCTCTCTGTCTGTCTGTCTCTGTCTTTGCCCCCCTCTCTCCTACCCCATCCCCCCCTCCCTGTGCCCCTATTCACCCCAGTCCACCAATCAAAAAGCTTTTAACCCCAAGAGAGCTAATGACAGATAAGGCATCGTAACTATAGTAACAGACTCGGTATGCACATAGGCTATACTGTATATGAGCTACTCTCTCTGATTGGACAGAGAGGGTATATATATCAGTGAGCTACTCTCTCAGATTGGACAGAGAGGGTCTATATGTCAGTGAGATACTCTCTGATTTGACAGAGAGGGTCTATATATATGAGCTACTCTCTCAGATTGGACAGAGAGGGTCTATATGTCAGTGAGATACTCTCTGATTGGACAGAGAGGGTCTATATATATGAGCTACTCTCTCTCTCTGATTGGACAGAGAGGGTCTATATATATTAGCTACTCTCTCTGATTGGAAAGAGAGGGTCTATATATATGAGCTATATATTATAATTATAGGCCAAGAGGGACTTCAACTGAGCTGTTCTATAACACCAGTACTGTGGGATGTGTGTGTGCATGTGTGTGTGCATGCATGTGTGCGTGAGTGTGTGTACCTTGTATATGAGAAGATTTAGGACAATTTCAAGACTCCACACTCAAGAAAGCAGGAAATGCTGGGATTTGTATCAACTTTGGACCTGTACTACATAAGACGTCAGGCTATGGAACCATTATGTTTTCCAGCTCCTACCTCTCAGCTGGAACTTAAAAACAGGCATCTGGCAACAAGTTGGCTCTGTGGCTACAGTGGCAACTTTTACTTCAGTGTGTTCAAACCTCTGTTACTCTATTTCATTAGCACTCAAAGTGATTTTTCTGTATTGTGTAAGACAACCTTTCAAAAGAGACCAGACTCATGCATGTGCTACTGTATAAATATAAAGTATAATAAATTGCTAATTACTTTGGGTATGCAATCGTCAAAAAAGAAAAAAAGAAAAAGCCCCATTTTTGCCCGATGCCTAAGGCCATGCGTCCACCTAGCGCACATTTACAGCTGAAAAACGCTGGCAGTGTGCCGGTAGTGCTGGAATGAAGCGCATCTTGTAGCAAGATGACAGAGAGAACGAAATCTAGCGACAGCCATCTTTTTATCGTATTTTACTGCCGCGGTTTTGCACATATAGCATATTTTAATACACTTTATTGTATATTAATTATATATATATAGTTATTGCCTGACACCACAGTTCGCCCTTTGTTTTTTATTAGCTTTTTATTAGTGTATTCGTGTAGTTATTTGTGTATTTGTGCCGTCTCTTGTGGGTAGACAGGCAGCTGAGGCAGGCAACTCCGGTGTCAGGTTACAAACAGAGTGGTAGATATGATTGGTTGTCTGAAAAGACGCTCAGAGCATCACTCTGAAAAGTTCAGAAAGTTTCAACTATAAACGCTGGGTGCTGCCGCACAAAAAAGCTGAAAAAAGAAGCCTACTGCAGCGCATTTCCTATAGGTGGCAGCATGCGGCCGCATACGCTCCCTCCCCATTGGGATCAATTGAAAAAAGACGCTTGCGCCCAGAAATATGCGGTAAATGGACGCGGGCCCTAAGAGGTTAAGATCAGAAACATTTGAACAATAAACGCGTTTTTTTATTTTTTTACGACGTTCCTCGCAGCTGTCGCTCACCTTCAGTATGGGAGTATCCCTCTGCAGTGACTTTCCATTGGATGAGTACTCCCAGAAGTGCCAGGACAGGCCACACCCCCAGGATCACCCAGGTGAACCAGCACACGGGCCTCCGTGGCGCCACCTAGAGGGAGACAGTATCACAGTATCTTAGCAGGCTTAAGGCGCACGTCATCTGATCCCAACATCACTGGGATCAATCCAACTCATGAACTTGAATAGAAAGATAGATCGTTTTCTTCCTGTTTGATAATGTTGTTGGGAGGAATGAGCATTGTTTAATGTGTGGATTGTGCATAGAATTATGGTTGTCACTAAACGGCCAAGCCGCAAAGTAAAATAGTTCTATCCTCGAAAATTATGATTTTTCTTTTTTACATTTATAATTGAGGTTAGGGTGAGACGTGAGGTCTCCACTGAGGTTAAGATCAGGGTTAAGGTAAGGATTACGTTTATAAACAATGTTTTAGGTGAGAATTATGACCTGCGTTGCAGCTTGGCCAACCAGTAATGACCGAGAATAATGTGGGACAGTGCATGAGAATTAGTGGTCTGCAAGGGCCTTGAAATAAAGCCTGAGCCCTGCCCGAGCCCTTGAACTTCAGGCCCTGCCCGAAAATAAGCCCGACTGTAAATAATATTTTAAGCCCTAGCCCGCATGAAAACCAGAAAAAAATTATTATTATTATTATTATTAAAATATATTTTTTTTTGTATTTGTTTTAAATATTCGAAACACGGTTTTATATGAACGTAATAAATAAACAAAATGAAGAAGCATTTCGCAATGCTCGCTTATATAGACTGACTCACACATCAGCCTCAAAACGTATTGAAGGCTATAGAATCTTCTTTGACACACACACACACACACGACACACAATAGCCTACTCAGTCAAACAAACAAACAGAAAACAGAAATCAGATTTCGAGCAGAGCAACAAAACAGGTAGCGAGTCGCGACCCAGCAAATAATAAACATATCACTCACCACGACGTCAGCAACGCGTTGAACACCGTTAACAAAACCGGCTACATACATCCCAAGAACAAATTAAAACGTTCGCCAACTGGCTATATTCCAACACAACCAATCGAGTTGAACTTGTCCCCTGAGTTCTTCTCCCTGCGCGCTGCAGTAATTACATCCAAATGTTTCTCTGGCGCAAAAGAGAAAGCGAATCTTAAAACGAAGGTTATCATATAACCCTAGTTATATGAAGAAGAAGAAAAAGAAAAAAAAACGCAATAAAAAAAATAATAAAAAACGGCGGTGCCCGGGCCCCGTCGGGCCTGGGCAAGGTTGCAGTGCACTAATGAGAATCAAGAAGATAGGATGTTCATCACAGCTGTCACTGGAATGTCATGCCATTTCCATAGCAACACATGAGCTTTCTGAGATGCGTCCTAGCTATTCCCATGCAATTTTTGCTCAAAACCCCGCCCAGTAGTGTGACGAACTGCCGTGGCCTCCGATAATCGCGCTGTGATTGCCTGACTGTTCTCTGCTGTTCATCAGCGTCAAGCTTAGGGATGGGTACCGACTTTTAAGGGTACCGACCGAATCACGTCGGTACTACCGAGTACCGATTCATGTGAGATCCACCGGTGCCACATTTCGGTACTGTAAAAATAAATATATATATTTATTTTTTAAGTCCGATGACGTCAACGTTTTGTTTACAGCGAAACGAAACCTATGAAGTGTGCCGCACGTTCACGTCAACGTTCACGCGCACAATACACCTTACAATACACTTACCTAGGATTTGACTTGATTCAACAACAAAGCAGTCTGCGGAATGGCAAGCCTAAAACGGTCGCAAGTGTGGTTACACTTTACAAAGCTAGATGCAGACAACGCTCGCTGCAATATTATATTATATATATATTAACAAATTAACAAAAAAAAATATATTAACAAATAGTTTGGAGGGAGGTAAACACCACGTGAATACCACGACCACAACACCAGAGGAAGCTCAACAAATCATGTTAAACCCAGATTCGGCTCAAACAAGGGACTAAACACGTTTCGCAATTATGCCACATCAATGTGGAACGCCCTACCCAAAGCTGTAAAGGAATGTGAATCCCTACCCACATTCAAAACCGCTCTAAAAGAGCACCTACGGGAGGCTGCAATTCGAAACTGGCCACCGTAAATGTCCAAACCCCCCCACCCCCTCCTAATAGACAGTCTCCTCCCCACCGTATTCTCTCCCCACCGTATATATACAGTATATTCTCTCCCCACCGTATGTATATTTCTCTCCCACCCACCCACCCCCTCCTAATGTACAGTCTCCTCCCCATCATATGTATATACTCTCTGTCAGGATCTATGGGTAACAGTACTGTATATTTGCATATCATATATGTCACACATGTAACAGTACTATATACCTGTATGTCATGTATGTCCCTATGCCATAAATGTCATGATGTCATGTATGTTGTGTATGTCATAAATGTCACTATGAATTGAAAATGGGGGACCCTGATGTAAACAAGACAAACGTCTTTCTCTGGTCTGCATCCCCTTAACAATTGTGTGTATTGAGCCGTACTGTATTGTACCCATCCTGCAATCTGTTAAATAAAGTTTTCATTCATTCAAACACACACACATGTACCTTGAGTCTCTCATACACATAGTGGACCAGAGCGAACAGCTCTATGAAGTAATCCACGGTGACGGTGATGATGGCGGAACCGAATGTGGCGGTGGACAAGGTGACGAAGCAGCGCTGCCACTGGAGCGTGAGGACAGCGAACAGCGTTCCAGAACCCAGGAGCACGCCCAGCGGGACCCACACTGTCCTGGAGTGATAGAACTCCTCCATCACCTGAGGAGAGAGAGGGGGAGAGGTACTTTTAGGCAAATCTTCTGAAAATATGGCTAGGGCTTAAGAGGTTAAAGCTACAGTTGTGTATACTAAACGTAGAGTAGTGTATACTAAAGCTACAGTAGTGTATACTAAAGCTACAGTAGTGTATATTAAAGCTACAGTATTGTATACTAAAGCTACAGTAGTGTATATTAAAGCTACAGTAGTGTATATTAAAGCTACAGTAGTGTATATTAAAGCTACAGTAGTGTATATTAAAGCTACAGTAGTGTATATTAAAGCTACAATAGTGTATATTAAAGCTACAGTAGTGTATACTAAAGCTACAGTAGTGTATACTAAAGCTACAGTAGTGTATATTAAAGCTACAGTAGTGTATATTAAAGCTACATTTGTGTATATTAAAGCTACAGTTGTGTATATTAAAGCTACAGTAGTGTATATTAAAGCTACAGTAGTGTATATTAAAGCTACAGTAGTGTATATTAAAGCTACAGTAGTGTATACTAAAGCTACAGTAGTGTATATTAAAGCTACAGTATTGTATATTAAAGCTACAGTAGTGTATATTAAAGCTACAGTAGTGTATATTAAAGCTACAGTAGTGTATATTAAAGCTACAGTAGTGTATATTAAAGCTACAGTATTGTATATTAAAGCTACAGTAGTGTATATTAAAGCTACAGTAGTGTATATTAAAGCTACAGTAGTGTATATTAAAGCTACAGTAGTGTATACTAAAGCTACAGTAGTGTATATTAAAGCTACAGTAGTGTATATTAAAGCTACAGTAGTGTATATTAAAGCTACAGTAGTGTATATTAAAGCTACAGTATTGTATATTAAAGCAACAGTATTGTATACTAAACGTAGAGTAGTGTATATTAAAGCTACAGTAGTGTATACTAAAGCTACAGTAGTGTATATTAAAGCTACAGTAGTGTATATTAAAGCTACAGTAGTGTATATTAAAGCTACAGTATTGTATATTAAAGCTACAGTAGTGTATACGTCAGTGTCTACTCACCACCAGTGAAGCCACTCCTACCAGGAGGCCCAGCAGCAGTCCTACCATGAAGAGTCCTACACTTCTCACCAACATGGTGACCAGGCCACACAGGGTGCCAATGCCCAGGCCGATGCCCACAGACGCCTCCATGCTGAGCTGGGTGTCCAACACACGCTCCTTATAGCACAGCATGAAGATCACCACAGAGCCAAACATCAGACCTGTCAGGAACATCACCGCCTTGAAACACCTGTAGCCTGGAGGAGAGGAGAGGAGAGGAGAGGAGAGGAGAGGAGAGGGGAGAAGAGAGGAGGGGAGGGGAGAGGAGAGGAGGGGAGGAGAGGAGGGGAGAAGAGGAGAGGAGAGGAGAAGAGAAGAGAAGAGAAGAGAAGAGAAGAGAGGAGAAGAGAAGAGAAGAGAAGAGAAGAGAAGAGAAGAGAAGAGAAGAGAAGAGAAGAGAAGAGAAGAGAAGAGAAGAGAAGAGAAGAGAAGAGAAGAGAAGAGAAGAGAGGAGAGGAGAAGAGAGAAGAGAAGAGAGGAGAGAGGAGAGGAGAGGAGAGGAGAGGAGAGGAGAGGAGAGGAGGGGAGAGTAGAGAAGAGAAGAGTAGATTGAAAGATATTACTGGTTATATTATATATATATAATAATATAGATATTACACCTTTAATTCAGGCAAAGTGGTGTTTAGTCTTTTACATGGAAGGTGTTTGGACAGACACATTTCACATGCATTTATACAGTGGTAGGCGTTTAGTTTAACAGCTCAGGCAAGGTTATGGCTCGCTTGCCGTGGACAGAGCTACAGTATGGTGACCAGAGATAGGTGCCAGGCAACAGGCAAAGACTTTTGATAATGCGTGGGTTTTTCTTTGAGTGAAAGTGGAAAGACAGAGAGCTGGAGTGAGTTGCACAAAGCTCAAGGTTGGATAGCGTTCCTGATATATATATATTTTTTAAACACGCTCAGTAGACAGACAGCACAGACACACTCAGTAGAAAAAATGCACTGGGAAATAGGTAGTGGTGTCTCAGCCAGTAAGCCATGCGAGTACGGAATTCCACCACAAACGATTGCCTCGATGAAAAAACAACACAACGCAGGCGGCAGAGATGGCACGGACAGAAGCTGATAACGACCAGGCTGAAACACCGATTTCTAACAGTTGATGCCGTTGACCCCTGTTGAGTGCTGGATGGGCCTGCCATGAGGAGAACCATGGACAGAGAGAGAAAGAAAATGTGAGTCGAGCTAAAGTCAAGGACTGATTCACATGCCAACAAAAAAAGATAATGCATTTAGATCAAGCGCACGTAAAAATAACGACACACATAACCCATGCTTTGATGACGTGATGAGTGTTTGAACATTGAACAGAGTGTATACTTTATTTCTTTGAACAATTTTTTTTATTTCCCCCCCCTTTTTTTACATAAAACCAGACACACAATACATAAACAATGGAAATCCACAATAATTCACAGGACTATGATTGACACAATAATGAAATTAATGACAGTCCAGTACTTAAATCAAAATAAATGTAAATTAAAATATTTACCCATAATAAATGCAATACAATACCTATGCTCTTGCCCCCCCCCCCCCCCCCCCCCCCCCCTCAGGACCCCTTTTTGGACAATCCATCCATTATTCCGTTTAACACCAGGAATTACAAATTCATATGCTAACCTTTATCCTCTCCACCACCTCTAACCAGATTGCTATGCTGGCTTCACTAACACCTAAAATTATTGCGGTAGATATCTCGAGATAGGTAAGAACCCATACCTTCCGGCACATTTTATCCGGTTGAATCCAGCGTGATGCTATCAGCTTTTTAGCAGCCGTAAGACCGGACAAAATTAGTCTCTTTACCTGTATAGAGGCTGCTAACTGAGAAACATCATTCAACATCAATACAGAAGGCAGTACAGGTATGGTCAGAGATAAAAATTCTGATAATTGCGTGGTTACTTCTTCCCAGAATGTCTTAACCGGAGGGCATTCCCAATACATATGCATAAATGTACCAATATCACCGTTTACACATAAGGAGCATTGAGAGTCTTGTTTAAGCCCCACTAGGAACAAACGTCTAGGAGTTAAGTAAATCCTATGAATAAAATTAAGATTAATCTGTTGTTGATCCGGGTTACGTGATGAAAGACGAACATTTGCCCAAATTTCATCCCAATCTAAATCTACTTACAAGTTTGATATATCCTTCCTCCAGACTAAGTCTAGAGGAAGGACCTCATATGAGGACGTAAGTAAGTGACGATAAAACTCAGATACAAAGCCTCTCGATGTTTCCTTTTCATAAAATAATTTGTGATATCTGTGGTGTTCAAGCGGCACCTTTAATGGAACTCCATGAGCCTTTAAAGCTGCTCTAAATTGTAGATTGTGGATTTGGTGAGGTTAAATTTGTTATATATATCTTCAAAGTTGCAAAAACCCTGATCGTTGAAAACATCCCCCAATGTATGTATGCCCTTCTTTTCCCATTTGGGGAATCTGATAGGTTGTTGTGCAATAAGGAGTGAGCTGTTTTCAATTTCAATTTCAAGTTGCATTGCTTAATTGATAAGTTGGTGTATACTACATCCTGCAGTCTATGTGGTGCCACTATGTTCTCCTCTAATGGTCTCCAGGATACAGATGCTTGAGAATCAAACCAGGTGATCAGTGGTCTTAAAGAGAACGCTTTAAAATAGTAGCTGAAATCTGGGAATGCTAATCCCCTGTCAGCTTTATTTCTCTGTGCAGTGGATCTTTTTATTCGTGGAGGTTTATTGTTCCAAATAAATTTATATGCGGCGGGGGGTAACGGCAACATTGAACTGAAAAAGTTGATTCTAGGCAAAACATCCATCTTAACTATTGATGCTCGGGCCTGTACTGAGTTTTTTAGTTTTGACCACCTGCCAAAGTCGTCTCTGATCCTATCTAGGAATCCGGCATAATTATACTTCACCGTTTGGCAAATTGTGGGAAATATCTCAACTCCAAGACATCTAAAGTGTTCTACCATTGGTATATTTACTGGGAGTGAGGTAGCCTTCGCAGTCACATTAAGTGGAAGGAAGGCCGATTTTGGCCAGTTTATCTTAAATCCCGATAGATTGCCAAAATAACCTTGAAAAGATGAGGTAGTGAGGTGGTAGGATTTTGCATGAACATTATTATATCGTCCGCATATAAACTGATATGATGCTGTGTGCCCTTAATTGAGATCGGCTCTATGGATTGGGATAGTCTTATATACTGTGCCAGAGGTTCTAGAGATAGAGCAAACAGCCCGGGACTAAGAGGACAACCCTGTCTGGAAGAGCACAGGGACGTTTGGGGAGGTGAATTTCCCTGTTATAATCATGGCCGACGGATCTGTGTATAGTACTTTTATCATATTAATAAATCCATCTCCTAACCCCATCCTTCCAAGTACTGCCCATAAATAAGACCATTCCAACCTATCAAAGGCCTTCATCGGATCCAAGGATAATACAGCTACAGGAGGTACAGCTTCTTTGCTGGCTTCTATCACATGCAGTAACCGTCTAATATTATCCGTGATCAGGCGGCCTCTTATAAAGCCTGTCTGACCAGGATGAACTAAAGATGTCATATGCTTTTGTAGTCTGATGGCTAGAACCTTAGCGTACAGCTTAATATCGGTTCCGAGGAGGCTTAAGGGTCTTTATCTTTTTTAAGGAGGACAGTTATAAGTGCCATATTAACGTCCCTGGAGAAGTTCCCCTCTTTGATTGAGTATAAAATCATGTCAAGTAATAGGGGTCCGATTACATCCCAACATGAGAGGTACAGTTCTGGTGGGATACCATCCCATCCAGGGGCCTTACCACTTTGCAATTCTGATATAGCCTCCCTAAGTTCCTCTAGTGTAATAGGTGCATCTAACTGTTTAGCGTCTTCCTCTGAAATTTTAGGTAGGTTAATTTGATCAAGAAATTATTCCAGTTTATTATGATCGAATATCACTTCTGACTTGTATAGGTTAGAATAAAACGCACTAAACGTCTCGTTGATTTTCTTGGGGTCTGTAATAAGTCCCTGTTGGCCCTTAATAGCGGGTATATCAGCAAATTGTGCATTTGGATCGTATCTTCATAGCTAGTAGGTGACTCGGTTTAGAGCCATGAAAGTAATAATGTTGTCTTGTACTGCGTATTTGAAATTCAGATTGTTGTCTTAAAATGGAGTTAATCTCTTTTTTTAACACTTTAATTTGAGACTCCAATTTACATGAGTAGTTGCGTTGTAAAGAAGAGAACAACGATGAGTGTATCATTTCCAGTTCTACCAATTTGGATTGACGTTCCTTGCGGAGGTTGGAGGCAAAGACAGTAGTGTTTTCCTTAATAAAACCCTTTACCGATCTCCATAACATTTGAATGTATACTTTAACGTACCAGCTATACGTGTGCTAAGTATGACAGCTGTTTAAATTGCAAATCACTGGTGGCACCATTCATGTTTCTAAACTAAATGGAACTTTTCTGAGTATACTGCACACTCACACACTATACATACTGAGTATACTCAGCACTCACACTATACATACTGAGTTACTGCACACTCACACTATACATACTGAGTATACTCAGCACTCACACTATACATACTGAGTATACTGCACACTCACACTATACATACTGAGTATACTGCACACTCACACTATACATACTGAGTATACTTGTACACTCACACTATATATACTGAGTATACTTGCACACTCACACTATATATACTGAGTATCATAGACGCCTGCGCATAAGAGCACGCGATGCAGCTGCTCTATGACTATTGAACTTGGGGGAGCAAGGATATGATCTTGCTCCACCACTTTTTGATCATATGAAAAATATGATATACCCCCCCCCCCAATATATAAATCTAACCATAATTACGTAATTTCAATCAAATTAATAATACGCAATGACACTTAATAACACGTTTTTAAGTTTCCAAAGATTGCGAACCCCCCCCCCCCCTGCCCCATTATGGTTTGATCCAGTTCCTCCCATCTCCAGCGCGTAGACCTTGGCTCACTGCCTCACAGCGCTGCAGTCTGGCTGCAGCAGTCAGTGTAAATATCAAAGCCCACAGAGTGTGTCATAATATTGGTGGCAGGCAGGCAGGCTTTTCCAGTAAGTTGTTCAAATAAAAGGATTATGTTAGACATAAGTTACTATTGAGTGGTAGTAGAACTTCTACGGTTCTACCACGCAATACATAAAAGTGTTTCACGGTCCCGAATTGCGATCTGGTCATACGGTTTCCTCGAATAAATAATAATAACGTTTCCCTCTCTGGTTGGCGTTAGCTTTAGTGCTAGCCGCTAGCTAACGTTATCTAGATATGTGGTGTGAGCTCAGCTGGATGACGTTGACTTCATTTCCAAACGTTAACGCTATCGCTATCTATATGGCAGACGAGCAGGGCCGGATTAACGACGGCCGCGGCCCGTGGGCCTATAGTGACGAGGGGCCTCAATTTTTTTTTTTTACTTTTTTTTTTTTTTTGTTTTTTTAGACCGATGTCATGATTGTGCACTGCAGACTCAGGGAGGAGGCAGAGAAGGAGAGAAAGAGACACAAGATTTACAGGTAATGGAAATATATCTTTTTTCTCTTTCTTATTGAAAACTTGTCCTATTTGAAAGGAGATTGATTTAATAAAAATGAATGAGCGAAAAATCAATATACAGTGTATATACAGTATAATATATTATTATTATAGTAATTGGCTATCATACTGCAATATAAACTGAGTTTTATAGTGAAAAGAGCAGCTTTATTGGTCAAGATTGAAGGCTCTATATTGCAGGAAATTCATTATTCATCATTACATTTAAAAAAAAGTCTGCCATGGAGGGGGTCGTGCCGGACACCCTCCAAACCACCCCTTGCCTGTCAAAAAATAAATAAAAAATTAAAAAAAATTATAATAAAAAAAAATTTAATAAAAATAATATTCTTGCACCCCCACTTTCAACTATAACTAGGCGGCCATGCTGAGTATACTGCACACTCACTATATATACTGACTATACTTGCACACTCACTATATATACTGACTATACTTGCACACTCACACTATACATACTGAGTATAATTGCACACTCACACTATACACACGCTTTGTATCACAAACATGATCAAGTTGAATTGAGAATGGATTTTGAATCGTGTCCCCAACAAGAGGTGTGAGATTCCCAAAGAATCCAGAGAGAGAAGAGGAATAGGAGAGAGAGAGAGAGAGAGAGAGAGAGAGAGAGAGAGAGAGAGAGAGAGAGAGAGAGAAATACACTATTCACACTCCTCCCCCCCTCCACCCCCCCCCCCCCCTCTCTCTCTCTCTCTCTCTCTCTCTCTCTCTCTCTCTCTCTCTCTCTCTCTCTCTCTCTCTCTCTCTCTCTCTATTTCTCTCTCTCCCCCCTATCTCTCATTCTTTCTTTCTCACGTGTCTTTCTGTGTCTTCAAGTGCTTGACTGGCATCAAAAGCACAAATACACAGCACAGCAATTTCCTATAAATCCCATCACGTGTGTGTGTGTGTGTGTGTGTGTGTGTGTGTGTGTGTGTGTGTGTGTGTGTGTGTGTGTGTGTGTGTGTGTGTGTGTGTGTGTGTGTGTGTGTGTGTGTGTGTGTGTGTGTGTGTGTGTGTGTGTGTATGTGTGTGTGTATGTATGTATGTGTGTGTATAGTGTATGTGTGTGACGTGTATGTGTGTGTGTGTGTGTATATGTATGTGTGTGACGTGTATGTGTGTGTATAGTATATGTGTGTGTGTGTCTTCTCTTCTCTTCATTGCTTTCTCTAAGGGTTTCTCCACAACATTATCTATCCTCCTCTATCTCTCCTCTCTCTCCCTCTGTCTCTCTCCCACTCTCTGTCGCCCTCTTCTTTCCCATCAAATCCCAGCGTAATTAAAGGAACACTCCAACATTTTGGGAAATACACTTACAGTATTTGCTTGGTAATTATGTTACATAAGCCCCTCTGCTTGGTAATTATATTACATAAGCCCCTTTGCTTGGTAATTATGCTGCATAAGCCCCTCTGCTTGGTAATTATATTACATAAGCCCCTCTGCTTAGTAATTATATTACATAAGCCCCTCTGCTTGGTAATTATGCTGCATAAGCCCCTCTGCTTGGTAATTATATTACATAAGCCCCTCTGCTTGGTAATTATGTTACATAAGCCCATCTGCTTGGTAATTATGCTGCATAAGCCCCTCTGCTTGGTAATTATGTTACATAAGCCCCTCTGCTTGGTAATTATATTACATAAGCCCCTCTGCTTGGTAATTATATTACATAAGCCCCTCTGCTTGGTAATTATATTACATAAGCCCCTCTGCTTCATAATTATGCTGCATAAGCCCCTCTGCTTGGTAATTATATTACATAAGCCCCTCTGCTTGGTAATTATATTACATAAGCCCCTCTGCTTGGTAATTATGTTACATACTGTAAGCCCCTCTGCTTGGTAATTATGTTACATAAGCCCCTCTGCTTCATACTTATACTGCATAAGCCCCTATGCTTGGTAATTATGTTACATAAGCCCCTCTGCTTCATAATTATATTACATAAGCCCCTCTGCTTGGTAATTATGTTACATACTGTAAGCCCCTCTGCTTGGTAATTATGTTACATAAGCCCCTCTGCTTGGTAATTATGTTACATAAGCCCCTCTGCTTGGTAATTATGTTACATAAGCCCCTCTGTTTGGTAATTATATTACATAAGCTCCTCTGCTTGGTAATTATATTACATAATGCCCTCTGCTTGGTAATTATGTTACATAAGCCCCTCTGCTTGGTAATTATATTACATAATGCCCTCTGCTTGGTAATTATATTACATAATGCCCTCTGCTTGGTAATTATGTTACATAAGCCCATCTGCTTGGTAATTATGCTGCATAAGCCCCTCTGCTTGGTAATTATGCTGCATAAGCCCCTCTGCTTGGTAATTATGCTGTGTAAACCCCTCTGCTTTTTTCTTTTGTTTTATTTATTCGCACAAGGAAAGCTAATCAAAAGTACACAATGAAACCATCACAAAGAAGAGAGAGGGAGAGAGATAATAAAATACAAATTAAAGAAAGAAAGAGAAAAAAAGAGAGCGAGATGAGAGAGAGGTAGACAGGGGGGCTGAGAAAGGGGTGAAAGAGTCAGAGAGGAATAGAGGGTGAAAATAGAGAGAACATTATACACACACACACACACACACACACACACACACACACACACACACACACACACACACACACACACACACACACACACACACACACACACACACACACACACACACACACACACACACACACACACACACACACACACACACACACACACACACACACACACACTCAACAGACACAGACAACAGATGGTGAATGTTGGGAAAGGCAGAGTTATTGAAGTGAGATGATATCCTTCTTCTTTGAAGCCCTGTTATGTTTTTTTTGCTTTGTTTTTTGTTTGTCTTGTTTAGGTGTTCTCAGATCTCTCTCTAGTTGTGTTGAAGGCAACGGTCCAGACTGTCGTTCAAGAGTTTAGCAGCCGGGTGCATCCAGTTGTGAACCACTTCAAAAGCAGACTAGGTACAGACGAAGGCAACATTTACTACATGGTCCCTGCATTCCTGCTGAGCTGTTGCTTATACTGTTTTTACCATAAGAAAAAAAAAAAAAAAAAAAAAATCCGCTTTTCATCTATCAAAGGAGCAAGGTATGATAGATGTAGGATGGAGGACTTCTACCATGGAGTACTAATGCAGGATAGATACAGGATGAAGGACTTGTGCCATGGCAACTAGTGCACTGCAACCCTGCCCGAGCCCGACGGGGCCCTACCCGACCCGGCGGGTTCGGGCTGGGTAGGGCTTTGTTTTTAAATAAATAATTCGGGCTCGGCCGGGCCGGGCAGTGCCCTCTTTAAAAACCTTACGTTTCTGTTTCATTTTCGCGTAACGTAGTGCTGTCATCAGAGAGTGAAAGCCTTCTGTCTGAGGAGTCAAGATGTATAAGTTAACAGATAAAATAGTCATGGGAAAGTAGCATTTTTTGGATGTAATTACCGCAGCCCGCAGGGAAAACTCGAGGGGAGCGCTCAGGTGGATGATGAACAAATGAACCAGACCGAAGTGGCATTGTTTGAAGTTGGAATATAGCCAGTTGGCGAACGTTTTAATTTGTTCTTGGATGTATGTAGCCGGTCGGCGAAGTTTTGTTAACGTTGTTCAACTCGTTGCTGACATCAACACAGCGAAGTGGTGAGTCTGATTATTATTATTTGCTGGTGTGTGGGGTCGCTGCTGCCCTGTTCTCTTGCGCTTTCATTATATAAATGTTGCTCTGCTCGAAATCTGATTTCTATTTTCTATTTGTTTGTATAGTGACTGAGTAGGCTATTGTGTCGTGTGTGTGTGTGTGTGTGTGTGTCAAAGAAGATTCCATATAGCCTTCAAATACGTTTTACGAGGCTGCCGTGTGAGACTGTGAGTCAGTCTAACGCCAGCGCTGGGAAATAGAATTTGCGAAACAGGCTATAGAATGGTTGTTAGTTTTCAGCGTGATATGTGTTATTTAGTTAGACCTATTGGACATTTTCGTTTTTGTTTATTTATTAAGTAAATATATAAAGACGAGAGGAGGCGGCATTGCCTTCATGATAAACAAG
The DNA here is from genome assembly GCF_963971535.1 of Notolepis coatsorum. Taxonomy (NCBI): domain Eukaryota; kingdom Metazoa; phylum Chordata; class Actinopteri; order Aulopiformes; family Paralepididae; genus Notolepis; species Notolepis coatsorum. The sequence continues at coordinate 36,868,677 of NC_140169.1, read as the reverse complement.
GAGTGGTGCGATTTAGGCAACACAAAGGAACTGTCTAACCACTGCTCCCCAGACCTGGAGTTTATCACGATAAAATGTCGACCCTTCTTCCTCCCAAGAGAGTTAACGTCCATCATCCTCATCGGAGTGTACATTCCACCACACGCGAACACTGGGGTCGCACTTTCAAAACTTCACGACGAGGTAAACAAACTCCAGGCAGCTAATGTTGACGCTGCCATTTTGGTCTTGGGGGATTTCAACAGCGCGCGTCTTAAAAAGGTGCTGCCGAATTTCTATCAGCATGTGACCTGTCCCACCAGAGGCGAGAACATATTAGACCATGTATACTCGCAATTTAAGAATGGGTACAAGTCACAGGCTCTTAGTCCATTCGGTAAAAGCGATCACGCCGCCATTTTTCTTTTGCCAAAGTATAAACAGAGTCTCAAGCGAACGCCGGTGGTCTCGCGAGAGGTTAAGCGTTGGGCCGTGACGTCAGTGGAGTCACTCCAAGCAGTGCTGGGAAGCACAGAATGGAGTGTATTCCGTGATAACACAGCCAATATTAACGAATACACCGAAACGGTGATTGACTATGTCTGTACTCAGGTAGAAGTAATAATCCCCTCCACCAAAATTAATATCTACCCAAATCAAAAGCCCTGGGTAGACAAATCCGTCCGTGAGGCTCTGAAAGTGCGCACATCAGCATACAACACCGGGCTGGTGACAGGCAACATGGAAGAACACAAGATGGCAAGATACAACGTCAGGAGAGCAGTAATAGAGGCAAAACGGCGTTACAGGGATAAAGTTGAACTTCAGTTTGAACAGGCTGACTCTAGAGGCATGTGGCAGGGCCTCAGAACAATGACAGACTACAAAGGAACCCCCCTCAAACTGAACAGTGACATCTCCTTAGCAAATGATCTCAACTCCTTCTATGCGAGGTTTGAGGCTGTGAATAACAACACCAGCCTACAAACCACGGCAATGGGGGGGGGGGGTCTGCTGATGGAGACTCAGTGTTCAGGGTAACAGAGCATGAGGTGAGACGGATCTTTAAAAAAGTGGATATCAGGAAGGCAGCAGGACCGGACGGCATCCCCGGCCGCATCCTAATAGTCTGTGCCGACCAACTGGCCCCGGTATTCACTGACATCTTCAACCTGTCCTTGGAACAGGCCGTCATCCCCACCTGTCTGAAGAAGTCCACCATCATCCCTGTACCCAAAAAATCTACGCCCGCTTGCCTCAACGACTACCGCCCTGTAGCCCTCACCTCCATAGCCATGAAGTGCTTTGAGAAGCTAGTGAAGGGCTACATCTGTTCCTCCCTCCCCATCAACCTGGACCCTCTGCAATTTGCATATCGCCCCAACAGGTCCACGGAGGACGCCATAGCCCATGTGCTGCACACAGCAGCATCACATCTGGACAAGAGGCAGGGGAACTATGTGAGAATGCTGTTCATCGACTACAGCTCAGCATTCAATACCATAGTCCCCTCCAAACTCATAGCCAAGCTCAGGGACCTGGGCTTGAACTATGACCTGTGCCAGTGGGTCCTGGACTTCCTGACGGGCAGACCCCAGGTGGTAAGAGCCGGCAACTGCACCTCCTCATCCATCACGCTCAACATAGGGGCCCCCCAGGGCTGTGTTCTGAGCCCCCTCCTCTACTCCCTGTACACACATGACTGCGTAGCACAGCGGAACAACAACACCATCATCAAATTTGCTGATGACACAGTAGTGGTGGGCCTGATCTCTGCCAACGACGAAAGGGCCTACCTGGAAGAGGTAGAGAACCTGTCACAGTGGTGTCAGGAGAACTGCCTCTCCCTGAACGTCAGCAAAACAAAAGAGATGATTGTGGACTTCAGGAGGTCGGGGGTCAAGGACTACAGCCCCCTCAGCATCGACGGGGCACCAGTTGAGAGAGTGAACAGTTTCAAGTACCTCGGAGCCCACATATCCGAGGACTTGACATGGACCACACACATTGACAGTGTTGTGAAGAAGGCACGACAACGCCTCTACTTCCTCAGGCGCCTAAGGAAGTTCCAAGTCAGTCAGAAGATTCTTAGGAACTTCTACTCATGTACAATAGAGAGCATCCTGACCGGCAACATCACCTCCTGGTTTGGGAATAGCACTGCACAAGACCGTAGCAGACTACAAAGAGTGACACGTTCAGCCGAACGCACAATTAGAGGGGGGCTTCCCACCCTCCAGAACATTTACAACAAGCGGTGCAAGGGGAAGGCTAAGAGAATTATTAAGGACTCGAGCCACCCGAACAACTGCCTCTTTGAACTGCTGCCGTCAGGCAAGCGATACCGGAGTCTTATGGCGAGCACAGAAAGACTCAGAAGGAGCTTCTATCCCCAGGCCATCAGGCTGCTAAACGAACAATAATCGCTAAACGAACAATAATCACTATGCAACAACCATCAAATGCACACAGCACACACACCCACACGCACACACTCACTCAAACAAACAACACACTGCAGCACCCACTCTCCACACTTTAGATCACACAAACACACTTACACTTTATATTTATTGATAAAGGATTTGCACTACAACTCGTACACCTACTGTGAATTGTACCTAAACTGCACCTCGTCCATTTATGCCTTGCACTATATATTATTGTATATTAGTACACTGCACAGTATTGTATATTGTATGGTAACTACGTCTATGAACATTGTACATATGTCTAAACTGAACACTGTGACCTCTTTTTTTACTTCTAATTTTTACTATGTCTTTATTTCATACTTATCTTGTCATGCACAGTCTCTGGAGCGCAACAGTAAGAAGCATTTTGTACAAAAGTATTCTGTACTTCTGTATGACAACTATTAAAGAAACTTGAAACTTGAAACTTGAAACTTGAAACTTGAATATTTAAAACAAAAAAATTATTTAATATTTTGCTATATAATAGAATTTGCGAAACAGGCTATAGAATGGTTGTTAGTTTTCAGCGTGATATGTGTTATTTAGTTAGACCTATTGGACATTTTCGTTTTTGTTTATTTATTAAGTTCATATAAAACCGTGTTTCAAATATTTAAAACAAATACAAAAAAATAAATATTTGAATAATAATAATAATAATAATAATAATAATAATAATAATAATAATAATAATAATAATAATAATAATAATAATAATAATAATAATAATAATAATAATAATAATAATAATAATAATAATAATAATAATAATAATAATAATAATAATAATAATAATAATAATAATAATAATAATAATAATAATAATAATAATTTTTTCTGGTTTTCATGCGGGCTAGGGCTTAAAATATTATTTACAGTCGGGCTTATTTTCGGGCAGGGCCTGAAGTTCACGGGCTAGGGCTGGGCACAGGCTTCATTTCAAGGCCCTCGCAGACCACTAGTGGCAACTACCGTAATGTGGCCAGCATCCTCTTCTATGCTGTGGCATGCTGGGGAGGCTACATCAACTCAAGGGACACCAACAAGCTCAACAAGCTGGTGAGGAAGGCTAGCTCCGTGGTGGGAGTCAAGCTACCTAGACTTGAGGTGATGGCAGAGAGGGGGATGATAAGGAAGCTGGCTGCCATCATGGAGAACCCCTACCACCCCCTCTACGACGAGCTAGTCAAGTTTCAAGTTCAAGTTTCAAGTTTCTTTAATAGTTGTCATACAGAAGTACAGAATACTTTCATACAAAATGCTTCTTACTGTTACGCTCCAGAGACTGTGCTAGACAAGATAGTATCAAACATAGTATACGTGTAATTTAGAAGAAGAAAAAGAGGTCACAGTGTTCGGTATAGACATATGTACAATGTTCTGAGTTACCATATAATATACAATACTATGCAGTGTACTAATGTACAGTACTATCTAGTGCAAAGCAGAAATGTGATGAGGTACAATTTAGGTACAATTTACAGTAAGGTGTACGAGTTGTAGTGCAATCCTTCATCAATAAATATAAAGTGTGGGGAGTGGGTGCTACAGTGTGTTTGTTTAAAGTGGGTGTGTGCTATAAAGTGTGTGGAGTGGGTGCTACAGTGTGTTTGTTTAAGTGAGTGTGTGCGTGTGGATGTGTGTGCTATGTGCGTTTGGTGGTTGTTGTTGTGTAGTGTTCATTCATTGTTCGTTTAGCAGCCTGATGGCCTGGGGATAGAAGCTTCTTCTGAGTCTTTCTGTGCTCGCCTTGAGACTCCGGTATCGCTTGCCTGACCGCAGCAGTTCAAAGAGGCAGTTGTTCGGGTGACTGGAGTTTGATTGATTGAATTGATTGAAAAGTTTATTAACAGATTGCAGAATGGGTACAGTACAGTACATCTCAATACATACAATTGTTAAGGGGATGCAGACCAGAGAAAGACTTTCGTCTTGTTTCCACCAGGGTCCCCCATTTTCAATTCATCATAAGTCTTTAATGATTCTCTTAGCCTTGCCCTTGCAACGCTTGTTGTAAATGTTCTGGAGGGTGGGGAGCCCCCCTCCAATTGTGCGTTCGGCTGAACGTGTCACTCTTTGTAGTCTGCTTCGGTCTTGTGCAGTGCTATTCCCAAACCAGGAGGTGATGTTGCCGGTCAAGATGCTCTCTATTGTACATGAGTAGAAGTTCTTAAGGATCTTCTGACTGACTTGGAACTTCCTTAGGCGCCTGAGGAAGTAGAGGCGTTGTCGTGCCTTCTTCACAACACTGTCAATGTGTGTGGTCCATGTCAAGTCCTCGGATATGTAGGCTCCGAGGTACTTAAAGCTGTTGACTCTCTCAACCGGTGTCCCGTCGATGCTGAGGGGGCTGTAGTCCTTGACCCCCGACCTCCTGAAGTCCACAATCATCTCCTTTGTTTTGCTGAGAGGCTGTTTTCCTGGCACCATCCCGCCAGGACCTTGACCTCTTCCAGGTAGGCCCTCTCGTCGTTGGCAGAGATCAGGCCCACCACCACTGTGTCGTCAAGATGAGAAGCTCGTTCAGCCACAGACTCATTCCCCCCCGACACTCAACTAACCGCCTCGGACAGTCCTTCATACCAGCGGCCATCAGGCTCCACAACAGTGGGCAGCGACTAGCAGCCTCCAGGCTCCACAACAGGGGGCAGCGACAGCGACTGCTACCAGACATTGACCTGGGACTTATAGGAACCCAAGGAGGACAACCTACACTACCTTAGGCTTACTGCACCTTAGGTGGATACTGTGATACTGTGATACTGTGAATAATGTATATTCAGTGGATACCGTGATACTGTGAATAATGTATACTCAGTAGATAGTAAATTATAACACTACCTTAGGCATACTGCACCTTATGTGGCACTGTGAATAATGTGAATATTTCTTCAGCTAGTCAGATAGTAAATTATATTGACCATATTGACCAAATTGTTTACACTGCCTGTGTTGTTTTTACTACCTGTACACTGTGTTGTTTTTACTACCTGTACCCCCCCCCCCCATGCTGCTATGATGCCTGAATTTCCCCAAGGGGATCAATAAAGGAATATCTTATCTTATCTTATCTTAATACTAATAGAGGATGGAGGATGGAGGACTTCTAACATGGCTACCACTATAGTACTAATGCAGGATGGAGGACTTCTAACATGGCTACCACAATAGTACTAATGCAGGATGGAGGACTTCTAACATGGCTACCACAATAGTACTAATGCAGGATGGAGGACTTCTACCATGGCTACTACTAATGCAGGATGGAGGACTTCAAATAAACCTCTTGATTCTTGATTCTTGATTCTACCATGGCTACCACTATAGAACCAATACAGGATGGAGGATGTGACCATGTGTTGACAGACCCTGCGTTTATCTTCTGCTTGTTCCTCTGTGTATCATGGAAGTAAAACAGAGGTTCCAGAGATACTGTATGATTCATAAGGAGTAGGGGGCGTCCACTCTACAAATAGCGAAAATGAAGGGAGGGTAGGAGTGAGTGAGAGAGAGAGAGAGAGAGAGAGAGAGAGAGAGAGAGAGAGAGAGAGAGAGAGAGAGAGAGAGAGAGAGAGAGAGAGAGAGAGAGAGAGAGAGAGAGAGAGAGAGAGAGAGAGAGAGAGAGAGAGAGAGAGAGAGAGAACCACAGAGAAAGAGAGAGAGTGGGAGACAGACAGACAGACAGACATACAGAGAGATATAGAGAAGGAGAGACACTAGGCTTAGGAAGTATGAGTAATAAAGACCCTCTCTCTCAAACAGACTTATTTGTGGTGGCCCCCAAACCTGCAATCCAAAACATGTGGTCAGAACACAACATTGCAGTGCATTTTGTCCATTCGCCCTCATTCTCTCTCTGCCTCTCTCTCCCTTTGTCGAGGGCGGAGCTCCTCCTGAATGAACAGAGAGCAGGCACGTCGGGCACGTTGTCACCAGCTGTATTCGAGCGCCCCTGCTGGGCCCCGTTCCCCGTACCTGGATAACTGAGTTAGCCGGATAACTTTCGGTTAAGTCTGACTTAAGCCGGACTTTCCGGTTCCCCGTACCTGGATTGTCCAAATCACCATGACAACAGATCCAAAAGTTTGAGCCTGGTCGAAAGCAGAGTTTAAGTTCAAGTTAGCCGGATGAAGCACAGCCACGCCCCCGCAAAGAAAGTGACAGCTCGTTTCCTGAAATTATTCCCACAGTCTACGATCTGCATTATATATTATATCTGAATTACGTTTTTGTGCTCCATTCTTCCAGAGGGGGCTTTTGAAATGTAAAATAGACCCAAAATGCTGATACTAAATTCACTTTGTCCTAAATAATGCACGTTATATATACCGTGGCGCTCGCTCGGTGCGATGTACACATTATGTGGTTATTTTAATTGTAACTGGGATTAAGATGTCTGATGAGATGCGCTGTTTGACGGATTTGAGAAATTGAATGAGCCGTTGACGTCACATTAATGAATGAGGATAAAGAGTTAAAACTTCATTCAAAATAAAGAATATTCTAAACACGGGTCTCTCGTTCATTAATGTATAAACAATGAATTTATCCCATCTGGCACAGTGGCGCAGCGGTAGTGCTCAATCCTGGCAACCCAGCGACCGGTGTTCGAAACCCCGTGTTTCCAATATAATTTTTTGGAATATAATATTAATGATTATACGCCAAAGTAGCCTAGTTTTAAGTTAAAATATTATAAATCTACATGCATTGAGGATGTCATTCTTTATATAGCTCTCAACGTGCACCAAATTGAATTATTCCTACATCGCAAAAAGAAGGGAAAGACTAGGTTTCGAACCCCGGTCGTCTGCGTGAAAGTCAAAAGAAGAACCCGTTACACCACAGTGGAGATAAGTAAAATATCGACCATACATCAATCAATGGGAAGAGAGCCGTATCGTTATACTGTATAATAGTTTAACTAATTATTTTCGCTAGCAAGATCTCATTTGATTATTCAATCCAGCAGGCAAGTTTAAAGAAATATAATCTGATTGATTGAGGTAATGAGGGACTTAAAATTAGCCTATAGATAACGCATTTAACTTGTCGGCGAGGCGATTGAGCCGTACTGCAATATGTTAATAAAGTTTTAAATCAATTAATCAATCAATGCCGCTAGAGAATCAGGATCTCTGCTATCGATACGTGCTGGCTTTTCAACTGGAGCGGCCGCGCGCACTTATCCTGGGTCTCAAGTCTGGCTTGAGTTAACAAGACTGAATCCACCTTCGAGGAACAGGAAAATCCCGGCTTCAAACATCGGGTTAACTGAATCTGGATAATGACATCTTGATCGACTTAGTTGAACCAGGTACGGGGAATAGGGCCCTGGTCATTGTTACCGTTAATACGGTGCCCAAACGGTCCCCAAACAGTGTTCCAATGACAATTCATGGCTTCATCAGTACCTGGAGGGGAGAGAACAGATGGTGGAGGTAAACGGTACCCTATCCCCCCCCTCCCAGTGAGCTGTGGTGTTCCACAAGGAAGCATACTAGGGCCGCTACTGTTCCTAATTTATGCAAATGACATGTCGTCAGCTTGTGACTGCAACTTGTTCCTGTTCGTGGATGACTCAGCCCTGCTGGTCTCTGACAAGAACAAGTTACAGGTTGAAAAAACCCTCAGCTCGGAACTAGGCAAAATCTGCACCTGGCTCGCTGACAACAAACTATCATTACACCTGGGTAAAACAGAGTCCATTCTCTTCGGTTCAAATAACAAACTCAGCAAGACCGACGGCTTCTCAGTTACAGTGGGTGACAATATTGTCACAAGGAAAGATGAAATTACATACCTAGGTTCCATCCTAGAGGAAAATCTTTCCTGTGACAAAATGGCATCCAATGTAATACAAAAAAAGTCAACCAACGAACTAGATTCTTGTACCGGATCTCCTCTCTGGTAAACAAGAATACCCTGAAGACTGGCAGGAGCACTCATTCAAGGGTACTACGACTATGCTTGCACCTCATGGTACCAAAGCACCTCAAAGGCGCTAAAAACTAAATTACAAACATCACAAAACAAACTGGTCAGACTACTGCTTGACCTTACTCCTAGAACCCACCTCACCCCTGACCACTTTGACAACCTAGGATGGCTTAGCATAGACGACAGAGTACAGCAACTTGCAATGGGCCTGGTCTACAAGATACACTACACGACCAAGGTACCCATGTACATGTCAAAATACTTCCCAAAGGTCAGTGAATACCATGACCACAACACCAGAGGGAGCTCCACAAATCATGTTAAACCCAGATTCGGCTCAAACAAGGGACTAAACATGTTTAGCAATTATGCCACATCAATGTGGAACGCCCTACCCACAGCTGTAAAGGAATGTGAATCACTACCCACTTTCAAAACCACTCTCAAGGAGTACCTACAGGAGACAATTCGAAACTGTACTCCAATGTACAGTAAATGTCCTAGCCCAGTAATACACAAGACCCTCTTCTTGGAACCAAGTAAGGTTTCATCGATAATCCAATGTACAGTTACCCCCACCCCGCCTACCCATGGAAGTGGATGGCCATTTTGGATAATCACACTGAGTTATTGCGGTACACACATTACAAAAACCTTTGTTAAACACACATTTTCTGTTGGATTTTTATAAACCTTGGACCTGTACTACATAAGACTTCAGGCTATGGAACCGTTATGTTTTCCAGCTCCTACCTCTCAGCTGGAACCCAATAACAAGCATCTAGCAACAAGTCAACACAAAAGTAAGGAGCAAATATTTTATTTCAGTGTGTTCAAAAAATTATTTTTTTTTTTTTTATATATCTTTTTCCCCCTCCATTTTCCTCAGATTTTTCTCCCATCCCAATGTTAGTCGTATGCCAATTCCCAATCCCTTCCTGGTCGCTGCGCACTTACCCCCCACAGTCGGTCTGGGAGAGTGGAGGCTATCACGTGCTTCCTCCGACACACGTCCAGCCAATCAAACGCTTCTTTTCACCTGGCAGCGCGGATCCTCCCTGAGAGGGCGTAGCGTGTGGAAGGATCACACTATCCCACTTAGGTCCTATCCGCGCTTAGCAGGCGCCCCGACCGAACTGTAGGAGTCGCTGTTTACAACGACCCGGATCCACCCCGCCAGCTTCTCCCACCCTCTAATACTGCCAATTGTATTAGTGTGAACGGCCAGCCAAGCTGGTGACAACCCCGGAGCTGTGAGCTGGATTCGAACAGGCGAATCCAGCTCACAGCTTCGGGGTTGGTGACGAACGCAATCTCCGCTACGCCACCTAACCGCCAAACATCTGTTTTTCTAATACATTAGCACTCAAAGTGATTTTCTATTGTGTAAGCAACTTCAGAATGTTACCTTTCAAAAGAGACCAGACTCATGCATGTGCTATAAGTATAAAGTATAATAAATCGCAAATTACTTTAGGTATGCAATCATCAGGCGTGTTTTGCAAAATTTGCAGGACTGTTAAGGGGTTAAAATGATCGAACGGCGGGAAGTTTAACTTTCCAACAATGTATTGAATGATTTGGAGAAGCGCAGCCCGGAGCCGACAGACGAGCGCAAAGTGTTGCAACGTTATGCTCGTCTACCAGGTCGGGCTGCATTTGTAGAGGTTCATCCAATGCACCATTCGAAAGTTGAATTTGCCGCCTTTCGATCGCCACCAGACTCAACCAGCTGCGTGCTTCAGATCTCGAGTTACATGACGATATATCCGGCGAGTGTCATTTGACAGGCCGCTCAGTCAAATTACCACGTCCAGTTCTGAACAGTCTAGAACTGACCAATCACCGCTGATGGCGAAATTGATTGATCACCATTGTAGCCAACGAGTGTCCGCTCCGAAAGAGACTGCAGCCGAGCGGGTGAGAGTGGAGGAAGGTGGTGAAAGTTGACGAAGAAGTCCGTTGTTGTGACTCGAGAATGAATTGAAGTGGACGGCCATCTTGGAAAATCACACTTTTTTTACCGGTACACATTTTACCAAAACCTTTCTCAAGCACTTCTTTTTTAATGGATTTTTATTAAATGTGGACCTGTACTACATAAGACTTCAGGCTATGGAACCACAATGTTTTCCAGCTCATACCTCTATGCTGGAACTTAAAAACAGGAATCTGGCAACCACTAAACAGAAATGTGAGTACAAACAACTTTTACTTCCACGTGTTCAAACCTCTGTTACTCTATTTCATTAGCACTCAAAGTTATTCTTCTTTTTTGCTCTAGTAACTTCAGAATGCTTTCAAAAGAGACCAGGCTCATGCATGTGCTATAAGTATAAAGTATAAAGCTAAGTTTTGCAAAAAGAGTAGCCTATGCAGTCGTCAAAAACTAAAATGTCCCCGTTTTGGGGGTGATGCGTAAGAGGTTAACTATTTAACAAAAAATACCACTTACAGCACTTTAACTCTTTCCCAGCATGACTTACCGAAGAAGCAGTAGATGATCCCAAACAGGCAGCACATGGAGCAGACGACGGAGGGAACGATTTCGTAGCGCCGCTCAATCTCCTGGTCGCACCGCAGACCCCCCTCGGCCCCGCCCAGCAGTCCAGGAGGAGGAGCCAGCTTAAACGGCAGCAGGTGACCGGTGGACGTCATGGTTACAGGGTGTGGGGAGGTTGGCAGGGTTTCAGAGGAGGAGGGGGAGGAAGGGGAGGGGTGATTAGGGTGGGCGGGGTCAGCTGGTCTCAAGGGGAGGAGTCCCTTGAGAGACCTGAGAGAGAGACAAAGAGATGGAGAATGTTGAGTTCCAGTGGAAGTCTTAACCTCTTGAGCCCGATCGTGTGATTTCACGTCACAAATAGATCAATACAGTCCATATTAAGTGATGTTGCATGTCTTTTTCAAATGTAACCAAGATCTCTAATATACAGAGATAGAAAGAAGGATAAATAGACACAGTGAGAGAGAGAGAGAGAGACAGAGAGAGAGAGAGAGAGAGAGAGAGAGAGAGAGAGAGAGAGAGAGAGAGAGAGAGAGAGAGAGAGAGAGAGAGAGATAGGGTGAGAGAAATAGTGGAGAGAGAGAAAAAAAGAGACAGATAGAGACAGAGAGAGTGAAAGGAGAGAGACAACGTGAAGAGAGAGCAGAGAGTGAAAGAGGGATGAGGAGAGAGATGTGGCAATACTGAGAGTGACATAGTCATGAAGTGAAATAGTAAGACAGAAGACAAAATAGAGTGAGAGAAAGATTGAGAAACAAACAGGCAGAAGGGAGGACTGAGAGAGAGACAACGGGAGGGAGAGAGAGATAGAGAGAGATGGAGGAAGAGACAGAGAGAGAGTGAAAGAGGGGGAGAGATGGAGGGAGAGAGAGATGATGGAGAGTGAGGGAGGCATGGAGGAATGGAGAGAATAGAGTGATTATTGATGGTTCATTCTAAGTACACATTTCCATTCTCTAGTTTGCTGAGTGAGCTCTTGATACAACAATCAACATTAGCTAACAGGTAAATGTGAGTTGTTAATTATTATCACAAAATGACGGAGATAAAACAGACAGAAGGTACAGTATTACTGTCCCTTGGTTTGTTTTGAATCAGAATCTAGTTAACGTAGAAACAACAGGTTTGCTAACAGACGGTGACGTATCTTTCAGTTCCTAAAGTGGAATAATAATCCATAAACAAATGGATACTTAATGACAGACAATGGATCAACCTGAGCCCTAAAACTTAAATGTCTTAACCACTTAAGCACCGGACGACCCTGAACGGACCAGTCACTGCTGATGGCAAAGATGATTGACCACCTTTGTAGCCAATGAAATTCTGGAGCCAACGCTATCCAATGTGGGGGCTGATCGCAACGAGAAAGGGATAAAAGAAGCCAGGGAAGTAGTTTGTTTTGACTAGAGCCTCGGAATCAATGGAAGTGGACGGCCATTTTGGATAATCTTGCCGAATTAACGCCGGTAGGCTACACACATTACAAAATCCTTTGTAAAACACTAATTTTCTGTGGGATTGTTATAAACTTTGGACAGCTCCTATCTCTCAGCTGGAACTTAAAGACAGGCATCTGGCAACAAGTAAACAGAAATGTGAGTACACAAAACTTTTACTTCAGTGTGTTCAAACCCAGGGACGTGCACAGGACTTTAGAGGGGCAGGTGCTCAAAGGCTGAAAAGGGCACTGGGCCTGTGCGCGTGCGAAGCGAGCGTGTGTGCCGCAAGCCTGATTTTTGGGGGCCCTTTTTGGGTGGGGGGGGGGGGGGTAGAAAAAATTGTTTTTGGGGGGTTTTGGTGATCAAATATTGAATATTGAACTATAATAATCAGTGCAGGAGCTCACTTATCCTTGAAAGACACGTTTATCACTGACTTAAACTTAAAAAAAAAATTAAAAAAAAATTGGGATAAAAAGGCCACTTCCCTAAAATGTGCCTTCCTACTATATCAATAAAGAATCTTCTCTCCTCTGCTTCCCTCTCAGCCTTCCTACTGTCCGAATAAACAACTGTCTCTCCTCTGTCTCCCTTTCAGCCTTCCAACTGTCCTAATAAAGAACCATCTCTCCTCTGGCTCCCTTTCAGCCTTTCTACTGTCCCAATAAAGAACCATATCTCGTATGTCTCCCTTCTAGCCTTTTTACTGTCTCAATAAAGAACCATCTCTCCTCTGGCTCCCTTTCAGCATTCCTACTGTCCTAATAAATAACCATATATCCTCTGTTTCCCTTTCAGCCTTCCTACTGTCCTAATAAAGAACCGTCTCTCCTCTGTCTCCCTTTCAGCATGTCTACTGTCCTAATAAAGAACCTCCTCTCCTCTGTCTCCCTTTCAGCCTTTCTACTGTCCTAATAAAGAACCTCCTCTCCTCTGGCTCCCTTTCAGTCTTTCTACTGTCCTAATAAATAACCTCCTCTCATCTGTCTCCCTTTCAGCCTTCCTACTGTCCTAATAAAGAACCTTCTCATTATTCCGCTGTTAAGGGATAGCTTCTCTGTACTTCCCTGAGATCTGAGTTGTATGTGTAATGTCACTAATAGGTTGAACATATCATGGTATAATATGTGGTTACTTGACCTTTAGCTTCAGCTACACAGAAAGCTGAGTAGATATTGACATGTCTTGAAAGAATATGAGCTGCCTACTTGGAATTTCTGGTAAATATCATTGGGTGATTATTGCCAATTTGCATGTTCATAGATCCTTGCATTCTTAATGAGGGTAAAGGTAGTTTATTGAACAATTTGGTGGAAAAACACATTTATACAAATTGTTATTCAATATAGAACATGTTTTAAGGATTAAATGCAGCTGGAGGGAACCTTCAATCTGGAGTCACTGAGGGGCTTGGCCTGCATCTTCAAACGATGTTGAGGTACAAGTCAAATAAATGTATGAAAAAAAACACAACTAAAAGACACAAGAGACATCCCATTAATTTCCCCAATCGGCTTGTCCCATTGACGAGCCAACTGGTCAGTGGCGGCTCGCCACTAGGGGCGCCAGGGCGCCGACCCACCTGCTGGCCAGCTGCTGTTAAATCAGAGAAGAAGACAATAAAACTTTTTTACGTTTTTGTGTTTTATAGCCCTATAAATAATATAAACATGTTTAAAATGAATAATATTTACTCATTTTAAGTATGTTTGTATTTCCAATGCACAATATAACGTTATTATCTAAATTAAAAAAACATCGTTTTCATGAGCAGGAAGTGACGTTTTTTTTTATTTTTTCGTATTTCTCGCCCGGGCTAGAAGCGATAGCGCTCTGAGTGCGCGTCACAGTTTGATCGCTGTCTCCGTCACAGCCAATCAGTGCATACGGCGTTGTGCGTTGAAATATGACTATTATGTTGGAATCCGAGCGCGATTTGAAGCGGTCTAGGCAGCAGCGTGAACTTCCGTGAAGAATTTCCATAGCCGCATTTCGCGGAGACGCTCTCTGATTGGCCGACGCCAGTATTTTTTTCCATGGCAGAATTTCACAGAGACGATCTCTGATTGGCCGAATCCAATTTCTAATGTTCCAATTCTAGCTTCTAGCTTGGTTCCTAGGTTGGGCTAGGTTGTTTGTCTTAGCGTGCCGTGACTGCAAGTTCTTTAGACTGTTAAGCTTAGGCACTCTTTCAAAGTTGGTTAAGGTTAGAGTTTGTCTTAGAGCATGGCGATAGAACGCCAGGTAGTTTGCAGTCTGTTCGAGCGGAAATGGACAAAGGAATGTACTTGTTGAGTGTTGTGCTAACGAGCTCAGCTAACACTTGGCTAACAAGCTATATGGCGGATTATACACGTTTATCAAGCTCTCCTGCCCTGGACGTTTCAACTAAACAGTGAGTTTCTCTCTCTCTCTCTCTCTCTCTCTCTCTCTCTCTCTCTCTCTCTCTCTGTGCTTAACGTTAACGTTTGTAAATAGTTTTTTTTAGGAGCAGTACTACTGCTGGCCATTCATGAAGCGAGACATTGCTGATTGTTTATTTATTTTATAACACAAGACTATGACTACCAACTGCCTAGCCAGCCGTGTATCAATCTTGGATGCAATAATAACGTTACTTACCACACTGACTATGTCGATGGCTCATTGATTTAACTACTGCAGCTCTCTCGGATTGAAAATACGTGGATTATGGCTTGTTCAATATCGTCTATGTTTGAATGAATGAATGAATGAGAACTTTATTAACAGATTGCAGAATGGGTACAATACAGTACGGCTCAATACACACAATTGTTAAGGGGATGCAGACCAGAGAAAGACGTTTGTCTTGTTTACATCAGGGTCCCAGATTTTCGATTCATATCGATAGTTTAATAGCTAGCCTTGGCTCGTTTAACAATATGCAAAATATGTGTACAGCCCTGTACTCATACTGAAGTTATTCTTGGTATATAATAGGTCTGATTGTGTAACGAATCGATTCCACGTCGCGCTGTGTGTGAGAGAGAGAAGGAGAGAGGGAGAGATCTGCCTGTGTTAGAGTCTAGACTATACTTTATTTGACTGGTTGTGTGTTGTTGTAGTAACAGCTGAGCGACTCGTTCATAAGAGCCGATTCATTGCCGTGAGCGTGAGTCGAATCGCTCACGTCTTGCCATGAGTCTTGCGTGGTACAGTACTGTACTGTACATGTTTGCAAAATATTTGGTATAGCGCCCCTAGTGGCGAAGTACCCACCGGCCGCCACTGCAACTGGTCCCTGCAGGTCGAATATGGTGGTCAAGTGTCAAGTGCAGAGGTGACTCACTCACACAGGTGCTCTGATAAACAGTAGGCCTGGCAGCAGAGCTCAGTTTCCCCCCGACTAAAACGAACACTGCCGCTGTGAAAACTACCAGAGGAACCACTGCACCAGTCACTCCTGTGGACCATGGTCTTCTTCACATTGCAACCGCAAACACTCACGGAAGACAAACTGCTTGGACACCGCGAGGGAGGATGCCGTTACATTAAACTGGACCAATTACTGCCCGGGCTATCGCACCCAGACAGTGTCTCACTGTTTCATCTCAGCACATGGTCTCTGCTGCCTGGACATGCTGTACATTACAGCATGCGCTCTCTCACCAGGAAGTGAGTATGAGAAGATGATTGTACTGACATCTCAACTGATAGTGAATCGGGTGCGATGTAAGCAGCATAAACATTACAGGCCAAATTAGACTATACATTGCACAGATATAGTATCTGCAATTATGTGATAATGTGACTGAACTCTAAGCAGCATTATATCCCCTACAGACCGACCTTTACCACAGCCGTGAGGACACATGGCCTGGTGTCTCCCCTATTCCGCCCTGGTGTCTCCCCCTATTCTCAACAATACTAAACGACATGGCCCCCCTAAGAACCACCAGGGTAAAAAATCGCGCTGAGCCGTGGATGCACTCCGAAATACTGGCCGCTTTGAAAACCAGAGACAAAAAATGCTCTGAGTTTCGTAAAAGTCAGTCAAAGCTTACTAAAAGCACGAGCAGTGAACTCCAAGCCCACGTGACTGAACTCAAACTAGAAAGAAACAGACTAAGAAACGACGTAAACTCCATGATCAAAACTGCAAAAAAGAATTTCATCAATGACAAAACTGAGGAAAACAAAAACAAACCACGTGAACTTTGGAAATTACTCAATAATCAACTAGGATGCAGTAAAAAACTTAAAACCAGATTCTCAAACATAAACATAAAAACGGACAACACGCTCATCACAGACAAGCTGGATGTAGCCAATTACTTAAACATTTTCTTCACAAACATAGCCACAACACTGGTAAACAAACTACCCTCCCACTCAGGGCTTTATGGGGTAGAACACATAGTAGCTTACTACAAAAACCTAGGGGTCCGCAAGGACGACTTCAAGCTGGAAATGGTAACAACAGATGAGGTACTCAATAAACTGAGCGCCCTCCAACCTAACAAGGCCACTGGCCATGACAACATCCCCTCCAAATTCCTCAGAGACTCAGCAGCCGCCATCACCCAAATCATCACACACATAATAAACCTCTCCATAAAACAGGGACACGTCCCCAAGGACTTCAAAATTGCGAGGGTGACCCCTCTGCACAAAAAGGGCAGCAAATTAGACCCAGGCAACTACCGCCCTGTTTCTATTCTCACCTCCATCTCGAAAGTCATGGAAAAAATTGTTTACGAACAGGTCGAAAAGTACCTAGCGGAAAAAAATCTAATCTACGAATTCCAATCTGGCTTCAGAACATCCCACTCCACTGACACATGCCTTCTCTATTTGAATGACCACATCAAACAAGAGGTGGTCATGCTGGACCTACAAAAGGCCTTTGACACGGTCAATCACTCCATTCTGATTGACAAGCTAAAAGCAATTGGTTTTGATAGTCTATCAGTGAGCTGGATGCAATCCTACCTTGAGGGGAGGGAACAGATGGTGGAGGTAAACGGTACCCTATCCCCCCCCCTCACAGTGAGCTGTGGTGTTCCACAAGGAAGCATACTAGGACCGCTACTGTTCCTAATTTATGCAAATGACATGTCGTCAGCTTGTGACTGCAACTTGTTCCTGTTTGCGGACGACTCAGCCCTGCTGGTCTCTGACAAGAACAAGTTACAGGTTGAAAAAACCCTCAGCTCGGAACTAGGCAGAATCTGCATATGGCTCGCTGATAACAAACTATCATTACACATGGGCAAAACAGAGTCCATTCTCTTCGGTTCAAATAACAAACTCAGCAAGACCGACGGCTTCTCAGTTACAGTGGGTGACAATATTGTCACAAGGAAAGATGAAATTACCTACCTGGGTTCCATCCTAGAGGCTAATCTCTCCTGTGACAAAATGGCATCCAATGTAATAAAAAAAGTCAACCAACGAACTCGATTCTTGTACCGGATCTCCTCTCTGGTAAACAAGAATACCCTGAAGACTCTGGCAGGAGCACTCATTCAGGGGTACTACGACTATGCTTGCACCTCATGGTACCAAAGCACCTCAAAGGCGCTAAAAACAAAATTACAAACATCTCAAAACAAACTGGTCAGACTACTGCTTGACCTTACTCCTAGAACCCACCTCACCCCTGCCCACTTTGACAACCTAGGATGGCTTAGAGTAGACGACAGAGTACAGCAACTTGCAATGGGCCTGGTCTACAAGATACACTACATGACCAAGGTACCCATGTACATGTCAAAATACTTCCCAAAGGTCAGTGAATACCACGATCACAACACCAGAGGGAGCTCCACAAATCATGTTAAACCCAGATTCGGCTCAAATAAGGGACTAAACACGTTTCGCAATTATGCCACATCAATGTGGAACGCCCTACCCAAAGCTGTAAAGGAATGTGGATCACTACCCACTTTCAAAACCTCTCTCAAGGGACACCTACGGGATACTGCAATTCAACACTGGCCCCTGTAAATATCCTAACCCAACCCCCTCCAATGTACAGTCATTTACCTAGTATGATTTTGTCAATAGTCCAATGTACCTGTACAATTTTGTTTGTTTGTACAGTGTCTCCCCCCCCCCCTCAATGTACAGTTTTGCTTGTTTATACAGTGTGCCCCCCCCCCCCCCAACCACCTCCAATGTAGATTACCCAGTATGGTTGTCAATATCCCAGTGTAACCTCCTCCAATGTACAGTTTCGACGTCAAATGTATATACTCCCTTTTCCTGACTCCTTCTGTATCACAAACAGTACTGTATTTGCAAATCTGGTATGTCATAAATGTATAGATGTAGCAGTACTGACTATCTGTATGTCATGTATGTCATATATGTCCTGATGAATTGAAAATGGGGGACCCTGATGTAAACAAGACGAAAGTCTTTCTCTGGTCTGCATCCCCTTAACAATTGTGTGTATTGAGCTGTACTGTATTGTACCCATTCTGCAATCTGTTAATAAAGTTTTCAATCAATCAATCAATCAATACTCTGTCAACAGTCATCTCCCGCCTCGACTACTGCAACGCACTGCTCGCTGGCCTCCCGGCCACTGCCACTAAGCCTCTTCAACTCATTCAGAACGCAGCGGCCCGCCTGATCTCAAACCTACCGAAGTCGGCCCATGTCACCCCACTTCTTAGGGACCTGCACTGGCTCCCCATTGCTGCACGAATCCGCTTCAAGGCCCTCGACCTAGCATACCATGCGGCAAAGGGAACCGCTCCCGCCTACCTCCGGTCAATGGTCTCTACCTACACACCCTCAAGACCCCTACGCTCTGCATCTTCTGGCCGCCTCAGACCTACTCCTATCCAAGCTCCGGGAGGGTCATCAAAGAGAAATCGCCTATTCTCAGTCCTTGCCCCACAATGGTGGAATGAACTACCCACCCCAGTTAGGACAGCCGAAACACGTCCAATCTTTCGCCGTCGACTAAAGACGCACTTCTTCAACTATTATCCAAAAAAAAAAAAAAAAAAAGCCCTAACCCTAACTAACCGTACTGTCATGCACTTGTCCTAATAAACTAACCTACACAGTAGCACTCAACACATTGTTGCTCAGCTGATAGAGTTGTGCCCTTCCTGATGGCTTGTCGTACAGAACTTGTAAGTCGCTTTGGATAAAGGCGTCAGCTAAATGACTAAATGTAAATGTAAATGCCTCTCAGCCTTCCTGCTGTCTCAATAAAGAACCTTCACTCCTGTGTCTCTCCTACTCTGTCTCCCTCACAGCCTTCCTACTGTCTCAATAACAAACCTTCTCTCTGTGTCTCCCCTACTCTGTCTCCCTCTCAGCCT
>NC_140169.1:36831737-36848832 GCF_963971535.1 Notolepis coatsorum | reverse complement strand
GGGCCGGGCAGTGCCCTCTTAAAAACCTTACGTTTCTGTTTCATTTTCGCGTAACGTAGTGCTGTCATCAGAGAGTGAAAGCCTTCTGTCTGAGGAGTCAAGATGTATAAGTTAACAGATAAAATAGTCATGGGAAAGTTGCATTTTTTGGATGTAATTACCGCAGCCCGCAGGGAAAACTCGAGGGGAGCGCTCAGGTGGATGATGAACAAATGAACCAGACCGAAGTGGCATTGTTTGAAGTTGGAATATAGCCAGTTGGCGAACGTTTTAATTTGTTCTTGGATGTATGTAGCCGGTCGGCGAAGTTTTGTTAACGTTGTTCAACTCGTTGCTGACATCAACACAGCGAAGTGGTGAGTCTGATTATTATTATTTGCTGGTGTGTGGGGTCGCTGCTGCCCTGTTCTCTTGCGCTTTCATTATATAAAGGTTGCTCTGCTCGAAATCTGATTTCTATTTTCTATTTGTTTGTATAGTGACTGAGTAGGCTATTGTGTCGTGTGTGTGTGTGTGTGTGTGTGTGTGTCAAAGAAGATTCCATATAGCCTTCAAATACGTTTTACGAGGCTGCCGTGTGAGACTGTGAGTCAGTCTAACGCCAGCGCTGGGAAATAGAATTTGCGAAACAGGCTATAGAATGGTTGTTAGTTTTCAGCGTGATATGTGTTATTTAGTTAGACCTATTGGACATTTTCGTTTTTGTTTATTTATTAAGTAAATATATAAAGTGTTTAGAATATTTAAAACAAAAAAATTATTTAATATTTTGCTATATAATAGAATTTGCGAAACAGGCTATAGAATGGTTGTTAGTTTTCAGCGTGATATGTGTTATTTAGTTAGACCTATTGGACATTTTCGTTTTTGTTTATTTATTAAGTTCATATAAAACCGTGTTTCAAATATTTAAAACAAATACAAAAAAATAATATTTGAATAATAATAATAATAATAATAATAATAATAATAATAATAATAATAATAATAATAATAATAATAATAATAATAATAATAATAATAATAATAATAATAATAATAATAATAATAATAATAATAATAATAATAATAATAATTTTTTCTGGTTTTCATGCGGGCTAGGGCTTAAAATATTATTTACAGTCGGGCTTATTTTCGGGCAGGGCCTGAAGTTCACGGGCTAGGGCTGGGCACAGGCTTCATTTCAAGGCCCTCGCAGACCACTAGTGGCAACTACCGTAATGTGGCCAGCATCCTCTTCTATGCTGTGGCATGCTGGGGAGGCTACATCAACTCAAGGGACACCAACAAGCTCAACAAGCTGGTGAGGAAGGCTAGCTCCGTGGTGGGAGTCAAGCTACCTAGACTTGAGGTGATGGCAGAGAGGGGGATGATAAGGAAGCTGGCTGCCATCATGGAGAACCCCTACCACCCCCTCTACGACGAGCTAGTCAAGTTTCAAGTTCAAGTTTTAAGTTTCTTTAATAGTTGTCATACAGAAGTACAGAATACTTTCATACAAAATGCTTCTTACTGTTACGCTCCAGAGACTGTGCTAGACAAGATAGTATCAAACATAGTATACGTGTAATTTAGAAGAAGAAAAAGAGGTCACAGTGTTCGGTATAGACATATGTACAATGTTCTGAGTTACCATATAATATACAATACTATGCAGTGTACTAATGTACAGTACTATCTAGTGCAAAGCAGAAATGTGATGAGGTACAATTTAGGTACAATTTACAGTAAGGTGTACGAGTTGTAGTGCAATCCTTCATCAATAAATATAAAGTGTGGGGAGTGGGTGCTACAGTGTGTTTGTTTAAAGTGGGTGTGTGCTATAAAGTGTGTGGAGTGGGTGCTACAGTGTGTTTGTTTAAGTGAGTGTGTGCGTGTGGATGTGTGTGCTATGTGCGTTTGGTGGTTGTTGTTGTGTAGTGTTCATTCATTGTTCGTTTAGCAGCCTGATGGCCTGGGGATAGAAGCTTCTTCTGAGTCTTTCTGTGCTCGCCTTGAGACTCCGGTATCGCTTGCCTGACCGCAGCAGTTCAAAGAGGCAGTTGTTCGGGTGACTGGAGTCTTTAATGATTCTCTTAGCCTTGCCCTTGCAACGCTTGTTGTAAATGTTCTGGAGGGTGGGGAGCCCCCTTCCAATTGTGCGTTCGGCTGAACGTGTCACTCTTTGTAGTCTGCTTCGGTCTTGTGCAGTGCTATTCCCAAACCAGGAGGTGATGTTGCCGGTCAAGATGCTCTCTATTGTACATGAGTAGAAGTTCTTAAGGATCTTCTGACTGACTTGGAACTTCCTTAGGCGCCTGAGGAAGTAGAGGCGTTGTCGTGCCTTCTTCACAACACTGTCAATGTGTGTGGTCCATGTCAAGTCCTCGGATATGTAGGCTCCGAGGTACTTAAAGCTGTTGACTCTCTCAACCGGTGTCCCGTCGATGCTGAGGGGGCTGTAGTCCTTGACCCCCGACCTCCTGAAGTCCACAATCATCTCCTTTGTTTTGCTGACGTTCAGGGAGAGGCTGTTTTCCTGGCACCATCCCGCCAGGACCTTGACCTCTTCCAGGTAGGCCCTCTCGTCGTTGGCAGAGATCAGGCCCACCACCACTGTGTCGTCAAGATGAGAAGCTCGTTCAGCCACAGACTCATTCCCCCCCGACACTCAACTAACCGCCTCGGACAGTCCTTCATACCAGCGGCCATCAGGCTCCACAACAGTGGGCAGCGACTAGCAGCCTCCAGGCTCCACAACAGGGGGCAGCGACAGCGACTGCTACCAGACATTGACCTGGGACTTATAGGAACCCAAGGAGGACAACCTACACTACCTTAGGCTTACTGCACCTTAGGTGGATACTGTGATACTGTGATACTGTGAATAATGTATATTCAGTGGATACCGTGATACTGTGAATAATGTATACTCAGTAGATAGTAAATTATAACACTACCTTAGGCATACTGCACCTTATGTGGCACTGTGAATAATGTGAATATTTCTTCAGCTAGTCAGATAGTAAATTATATTGACCATATTGACCAAATTGTTTACACTGCCTGTGTTGTTTTTACTACCTGTACACTGTGTTGTTTTTACTACCTGTACCCCCCCCCCCCCCCCATGCTGCTATGATGCCTGAATTTCCCCAAGGGGATCAATAAAGGAATATCTTATCTTATCTTATCTTAATACTAATAGAGGATGGAGGATGGAGGACTTCTAACATGGCTACCACTATAGTACTAATGCAGGATGGAGGACTTCTAACATGGCTACCACAATAGTACTAATGCAGGATGGAGGACTTCTAACATGGCTACCACAATAGTACTAATGCAGGATGGAGGACTTCTACCATGGCTACTACTAATGCAGGATGGATGACTTCAAATAAACCTCTTGATTCTTGATTCTTGATTCTACCATGGCTACCACTATAGAACCAATACAGGATGGAGGATGTGACCATGTGTTGACAGACCCTGGCGTTTATCTTCTGCTTGTTCCTCTGTGTATCATGGAAGTAAAACAGAGGTTCCAGAGATACTGTATGATTCATAAGGAGTAGGGGGCGTCCACTCTACAAATAGCGAAAATGAAGGGAGGGTAGGAGTGAGTGAGAGAGAGAGAAGAGAGAGAGAGAGAGAGAGGAGAGAGAGAGAGAGGAGAGAGAGAGAGAGAGAGAGAGAGAGAGAGAGAGAGAGAGAGAGAGAGAGAGAGAGAAAGAGTGAGAGAGAGAGAGAGAGAGAGAGAGAGAGAGAGAGAGAGAGAGAGAGAGAGAGAGAGAGAGAGAGAGAGAGAGAGAGAGAACCACAGAGAAAGAGAGAGAGTGGGAGACAGACAGACAGACAGACATACAGAGAGATATAGAGAAGGAGAGACACAAGGCTTAGGAAGTATGAGTAATAAAGACCCTCTCTCTCAAACAGACTTATTTGTGGTGGCCCCCAAACCTGCAATCCAAAACATGTGGTCAGAACACAACATTGCAGTGCATTTTGTCCATTCGCCCTCATTCTCTCTCTGCCTCTCTCTCCCTTTGTCGAGGGCGGAGCTCCTCCTGAATGAACAGAGAGCAGGCACGTCGGGCACGTTGTCACCAGCTGTATTCGAGCGCCCCTGCTGGGCCCCGTTCCCCGTACCTGAATAACTGAGTTAGCCGGATAACTTTCGGTTAAGTCTGACTTAAGCCGGACTTTCCGGTTCCCCATACCTGGATTGTCCAAATCACCATGACAACAGATCCAAAAGTTTGAGCCTGGTCGAAAGCAGAGTTTAAGTTCAAGTTAGCCGGATGAAGCATAGCCACGCCCCCGCAAAGAAAGTGACAGCTCGTTTCCTGAAATGATTCCCACAGTCTACGATCTGCATTATACCATTCTGAATTACGTTTTTGTGCTCCATTCTTCCAGAGGGGGCTTTTGAAATGTAAAATAGACCCAAAATGCTGATACTAAATTCACTTTGTCCTAAATAATGCACGTTATATATACCGTGGCGCTCGCTCGGTGCGATGTACACATTATGTGGTTATTTTAATTGTAACTGGGATTAAGATGTCTGATGAGATGCGCTGTTTGACGGATTTGAGAAATTGAATGAGCCGTTGACGTCACATTAATAAATGAGGATAAAGAGTTAAAACTTCATTCAAAATAAAGAATATTCTAAACACGGGTCTCTCGTTCATTAATGTATAAACAATGAATTTATCCCATCTGGCACAGTGGCGCAGCGGTAGTGCTCAATCCTGGCAACCCAGCGACCGGTGTTCGAAACCCCGTGTTTCCAATATAATTTTTTGGAATATAATATTAATGATTATACGCCAAAGTAGCCTAGTTTTAAGTTAAAATATTATAAATCTACATGCATTGAGGATGTCATTCTTTATATAGCTCTCAACGTGCACCAAATTGAATTATTCCTACATCGCAAAAAGAAGGGAAAGACTAGGTTTCGAACCCCGGTCGTCTGCGTGAAAGTCAAAAGAAGAACCCGTTACACCACAGTGGAGATAAGTAAAATATCGACCATACATCAATCAATGGGAAGAGAGCCGTATCGTTATACTGTATAATAGTTTAACTAATTATTTTCGCTAGCAAGATCTCATTTGATTATTCAATCCAGCAGGCAAGTTTAAAGAAATATAATCTGATTGATTGAGGTAATGAGGGACTTAAAATTAGCCTATAGATAACGCATTTAACTTGTCGGCGAGGCGATTGAGCCGTACTGCAATATGTTAATAAAGTTTTAAATCAATTAATCAATCAATGCCGCTAGAGAATCAGGATCTCTGCTATCGATACGTGCTGGCTTTTCAACTGGAGCGGCCGCGCGCACTTATCCTGGGTCTCAAGTCTGGCTTGAGTTAACGAGACTGAATCCACCTTCGAGGAACAGGAAAATCCCGGCTTCAAACATCGGGTTAACTGAATCTGGATAATGACATCTTGATCGACTTAGTTGAACCAGGTACGGGGAATAGGGCCCTGGTCATTGTTACCATTAATACGGTGCCCAAACGGTCCCCAAACAGTGTTCCAATGACAATTCATGGCTTCATCAGTACCTGGAGGGGAGAGAACAGATGGTGGAGGTAAACGGTACCCTATCCCCCCCTCCCAGTGAGCTGTGGTGTTCCACAAGGAAGCATACTAGGGCCGCTACTGTTCCTAATTTATGCAAATGACATGTCGTCAGCTTGTGACTGCAACTTGTTCCTGTTCGTGGATGACTCAGCCCTGCTGGTCTCTGACAAGAACAAGTTACAGGTTGAAAAAACCCTCAGCTCGGAACTAGGCAAAATCTGCACCTGGCTCGCTGACAACAAACTATCATTACACCTGGGTAAAACAGAGTCCATTCTCTTCGGTTCAAATAACAAACTCAGCAAGACCGACGGCTTCTCAGTTACAGTGGGTGACAATATTGTCACAAGGAAAGATGAAATTACATACCTAGGTTCCATCCTAGAGGAAAATCTTTCCTGTGACAAAATGGCATCCAATGTAATACAAAAAAAGTCAACCAACGAACTAGATTCTTGTACCGGATCTCCTCTCTGGTAAACAAGAATACCCTGAAGACTGGCAGGAGCACTCATTCAAGGGTACTACGACTATGCTTGCACCTCATGGTACCAAAGCACCTCAAAGGCGCTAAAAACTAAATTACAAACATCACAAAACAAACTGGTCAGACTACTGCTTGACCTTACTCCTAGAACCCACCTCACCCCTGACCACTTTGACAACCTAGGATGGCTTAGCGTAGACGACAGAGTACAGCAACTTGCAATGGGCCTGGTCTACAAGATACACTACACGACCAAGGTACCCATGTACATGTCAAAATACTTCCCAAAGGTCAGTGAATACCATGACCACAACACCAGAGGGAGCTCCACAAATCATGTTAAACCCAGATTCGGCTCAAACAAGGGACTAAACATGTTTAGCAATTATGCCACATCAATGTGGAACGCCCTACCCACAGCTGTAAAGGAATGTGAATCACTACCCACTTTCAAAACCACTCTCAAGGAGTACCTACAGGAGACAATTCGAAACTGTACTCCAATGTACAGTAAATGTCCTAGCCCAGTAATACACAAGACCCTCTTCTTGGAACCAAGTAAGGTTTCATCGATAATCCAATGTACAGTTACCCCCACCCCGCCTACCCATGGAAGTGGACGGCCATTTTGGATAATCACACTGAATTATTGCGGTACACACATTACAAAAACCTTTGTTAAACACACATTTTCTGTTGGATTTTTATAAACCTTGGACCTGTACTACATAAGACTTCAGGCTATGGAACCGTTATGTTTTCCAGCTCCTACCTCTCAGCTGGAACCCAATAACAAGCATCTAGCAACAAGTCAACACAAAAGTAAGGAGCAAATATTTTATTTCAGTGTGTTCAAAAAACTTTTTTTTTTTTTTTTATATCTTTTTCCCCCTCCATTTTCCTCCGATTTTTCTCCCATCCCAATGTTAGTCGTATGCCAATTCCCAATCCCTTCCTGGTCGCTGCGCACTTACCCCCCACAGTCGGTCTGGGAGAGTGGAGGCTATCACGTGCTTCCTCCGACACACGTCCAGCCAATCAACCGCTTCTTTTCACCTGGCAGCGCGGATCCTCCCTGAGAGGGCATAGCGTGTGGAAGGATCACACTATCCCACTTAGGTCCTATCCGCGCTTAGCAGGCGCCCCGACCGAACTGTAGGAGTCGCTGTTTACAACGACCCGGATCCACCCCGCCAGCTTCTCCCACCCTCTAATACTGCCAATTGTATTAGTGTGAACGGCCAGCCAAGCTGGTGACAACCCCGGAGCTGTGAGCTGGATTCGAACAGGCGAATCCAGCTCACAGCTTCGGGGTTGGTGACGAACGCAATCTCCGCTACGCCACCTAACCGCCAAACATCTGTTTTTCTAATACATTAGCACTCAAAGTGATTTTCTATTGTGTAAGCAACTTCAGAATGTTACCTTTCAAAAGAGACCAGACTCATGCATGTGCTATAAGTATAAAGTATAATAAATCGCAAATTACTTTAGGTATGCAATCATCAGGCGTGTTTTGCAAAATTTGCAGGACTGTTAAGGGGTTAAAATGATCGAACGGCGGGAAGTTTAACTTTCCAACAATGTATTGAATGATTTGGAGAAGCGCAGCCCGGAGCCGACAGACGAGCGCAAAGTGTTGCAACGTTATGCTCGTCTACCAGGTCGGGCTGCATTTGTAGAGGTTCATCCAATGCACCATTCGAAAGTTGAATTTGCCGCCTTTCGATCGCCACCAGACTCAACCAGCTGCGTGCTTCAGATCTCGAGTTACATGACGATATATCCGGCGAGTGTCATTTGACAGGCCGCTCAGTCAAATTACCACGTCCAGTTCTGAACAGTCTAGAACTGACCAATCACCGCTGATGGCGAAATTGATTGATCACCATTGTAGCCAACGAGTGTCCGCTCCGAAAGAGACTGCAGCCGAGCGGGTGAGAGTGGAGGAAGGTGGTGAAAGTTGACGAAGAAGTCCGTTGTTGTGACTCGAGAATGAATTGAAGTGGACGGCCATCTTGGAAAATCACACTTTTTTTACCGGTACACATTTTACCAAAACCTTTCTCAAGCACTTCTTTTTTAATGGATTTTTATTAAATGTGGACCTGTACTACATAAGACTTCAGGCTATGGAACCACAATGTTTTCCAGCTCATACCTCTATGCTGGAACTTAAAAACAGGAATCTGGCAACCACTAAACAGAAATGTGAGTACAAACAACTTTTACTTCCACGTGTTCAAACCTCTGTTACTCTATTTCATTAGCACTCAAAGTTATTCTTCTTTTTTGCTCTAGTAACTTCAGAATGCTTTCAAAAGAGACCAGGCTCATGCATGTGCTATAAGTATAAAGTATAAAGCTAAGTTTTGCAAAAAGAGTAGCCTATGCAGTCGTCAAAAACTAAAATGTCCCCGTTTTGGGGGTGATGCGTAAGAGGTTAACTATTTAACAAAAAATACCACTTACAGCACTTTAACTCTTTCCCAGCATGACTTACCGAAGAAGCAGTAGATGATCCCAAACAGGCAGCACATGGAGCAGACGACGGAGGGAACGATTTCGTAGCGCCGCTCAATCTCCTGGTCGCACCGCAGACCCCCCTCGGCCCCGCCCAGCAGTCCAGGAGGAGGAGCCAGCTTAAACGGCAGCAGGTGACCGGTGGACGTCATGGTTACAGGGTGTGGGGAGGTTGGCAGGGTTTCAGAGGAGGAGGGGGAGGAGGGGGAGGGGTGATTAGGGTGGGCGGGGTCAGCTGGTCTCAAGGGGAGGAGTCCCTTGAGAGACCTGAGAGAGAGACAAAGAGATGGAGAATGTTGAGTTCCAGTGGAAGTCTTAACCTCTTGAGCCCGATCGTGTGATTTCACGTCACAAATAGATCAATACAGTCCATATTAAGTGATGTTGCATGTCTTTTTCAAATGTAACCAAGATCTCTAATATACAGAGATAGAAAGAAGGATAAAATAGACACAGTGAGAGAGAGAGAGAGAGACAGAGAGAGAGAGAGAGAGAGAGAGAGAGAGAGAGAGAGAGAGAGAGAGAGAGAGAGAGAGAGAGAGAGAGAGAGAGAGAGAGAGAGGGTGAGAGAAATAGTGGAGAGAGAGAAAAAAAGAGACAGATAGAGACAGAGAGAGTGAAAGGAGAGAGACAACGTGAAGAGA
The DNA here is from genome assembly GCF_963971535.1 of Notolepis coatsorum. Taxonomy (NCBI): domain Eukaryota; kingdom Metazoa; phylum Chordata; class Actinopteri; order Aulopiformes; family Paralepididae; genus Notolepis; species Notolepis coatsorum. The sequence goes on along the minus strand of NC_140169.1, from coordinate 36,839,592 downwards.
GAGCAGAGAGTGAAAGAGGGATGAGGAGAGAGATGTGGCAATACTGAGAGTGACATAGTCATGAAGTGAAATAGTAAGACAGAAGACAAAATAGAGTGAGAGAAAGATTGAGAAACAAACAGGCAGAAGGGAGGACTGAGAGAGAGACAACGGGAGGGAGAGAGAGATAGAGAGAGATGGAGGAAGAGACAAAGAGAGAGAGAAAGAGGGGGAGAGATGGAGGGAGAGAGAGATGATGGAGAGTGAGGGAGGCATGGAGGAATGGAGAGAATAGAGTGATTATTGATGGTTCATTCTAAGTACACATTTCCATTCTCTAGTTTGCTGAGTGAGCTCTTGATACAACAATCAACATTAGCTAACAGGTAAATGTGAGTTGTTAATTATTATCACAAAATGACGGAGATAAAACAGACAGAAGGTACAGCATTACTGTCCCTTGGTTTGTTTTGAATCAGAATCTAGTTAACGTAGAAACAACAGGTTTGCTAACAGACGGTGACGTATCTTTCAGTTCCTAAAGTGGAATAATAATCCATAAACAAATGGATACTTAATGACAGACAATGGATCAACCTGAGCCCTAAAACTTAAATGTCTTAACCACTTAAGCACCGGACGACCCTGAACGGACCAGTCACTGCTGATGGCAAAGATGATTGACCACCTTTGTAGCCAATGAAATTCTGGAGCCAACGCTATCCAATGTGGGGGCTGATCGCAACGAGAAAGGGATAAAAGAAGCCAGGGAAGTAGTTTGTTTTGACTAGAGCCTCGTAATCAATGGAAGTGGACGGCCATTTTGGATAATCTTGCCGAATTAACGCCGGTAGGCTACACACATTACAAAATCCTTTGTAAAACACTAATTTTCGGTGGGATTGTTATAAACTTTGGGGCACTGGGCCTGTGCGCGTGCGAAGCGAGCGTGTGTGCCGCAAGCCTGATTTTTGGGGGCCCTTTTTGGGTGGGGGGGGGGGGGGGGGTAGAAAAAATTGTTTTTGGGGGGTTTTGGTGATCAAATATTGAATATTGAACTATAATAATCAGTGCAGGAGCTCACTTATCCTTGAAAGACACGTTTATCACTGACTTAAACTTAAAAAATAAATTAAAAAAAAATTGGGATAAAAAGGCCACTTCCCTAAAATGTGCCTTCCTACTATATCAATAAAGAATCTTCTCTCCTCTGCTTCCCTCTCAGCCTTCCTACTGTCCGAATAAACAACTGTCTCTCCTCTGTCTCCCTTTCAGCCTTCCAACTGTCCTAATAAAGAACCATCTCTCCTCTGGCTCCCTTTCAGCCTTTCTACTGTCCCAATAAAGAACCATATCTCGTATGTCTCCCTTCTAGCCTTTTTACTGTCTCAATAAAGAACCATCTCTCCTCTGGCTCCCTTTCAGCATTCCTACTGTCCTAATAAATAACCATATATCCTCTGTTTCCCTTTCAGCCTTCCTACTGTCCTAATAAAGAACCGTCTCTCCTCTGTCTCCCTTTCAGCATTTCTACTGTCCTAATAAAGAACCTCCTCTCCTCTGTCTCCCTTTCAGCCTTTCTACTGTCCTAATAAAGAACCTCCTCTCCTCTGGCTCCCTTTCAGCCTTTCTACTGTCCTAATAAATAACCTCCTCTCATCTGTCTCCCTTTCAGCCTTCCTACTGTCCTAATAAAGAACCTTCTCATTATTCCGCTGTTAAGGGATAGCTCCTCTGTACTTCCCTGAGATCTGAGTTGTATGTGTAATGTCACTAATAGGTTGAACATATCATGGTATAATATGTGGTAACTTGACCTTTAGCTTCAGCTACACAGAAAGCTGAGTAGATATTGACATGTCTTGAAAGAATATGAGCTGCCTACTTGGAATTTCTGGTAAATATCATTGGGTGATTATTGCCAATTTGCATGTTCATAGATCCTTGCATTCTTAATGAGGGTAAAGGTAGTTTATTGAACAATTTGGTGGAAAAACACATTTATACAAATTGTTATTCAATATAGAACATGTTTTAAGGATTAAATGCAGCTGGAGGGAACCTTCAATCTGGAGTCACTGAGGGGCTTGGCCTGCATCTTCAAACGATGTTGAGGTACAAGTCAAATAAATGTATGAAAAAAAACACAACTAAAAGACACAAGAGACATCCCATTAATTTCCCCAATCGGCTTGTCCCATTGACGAGCCAACTGGTCAGTGGCGGCTCGCCACTAGGGGCGCCAGGGCGCCGACCCACCTGCTGGCCAGCTGCAGTTAAATCAGAGAAGAAGACAATAAAACTTTTTTACGTTTTTGTGTTTTATAGCCCTATAAATAATATAAACATGTTTAAAATGAATAATATTTACTCATTTTAAGTATGTTTGTATTTCCAATGCACAATATAACGTTATTATCTAAATTAAAAAAACATCGTTTTCATGAGCAGGAAGTGACGTTTTTTTTTATTTTTTCGTATTTCTCGCCCGGGCTAGAAGCGATAGCGCTCTGAGTGCGCGTCACAGTTTGATCGCTGTCTCCGTCACAGCCAATCAGTGCATACGGCGTTGTGCGTTGAAATATGACTATTATGTTGGAATCCGAGCGCGATTTGAAGCGGTCTAGGCAGCAGCGTGAACTTCCGTGAAGAATTTCCATAGCCGCATTTCGCGGAGACGCTCTCTGATTGGCCGACGCCAGTATTTTTTTCCATGGCAGAATTTCACAGAGACGATCTCTGATTGGCCGAATCCAATTTCTAATGTTCCAATTCTAGCTTCTAGCTTGGTTCCTAGGTTGGGCTAGGTTGTTTGTCTTAGCGTGCCGTGACTGCAAGTTCTTTAGACTGTTAAGCTTAGGCACTCTTTCAAAGTTGGTTAAGGTTAGAGTTTGTCTTAGAGCATGGCGATAGAACGCCAGGTAGTTTGCAGTCTGTTCGAGCGGAAATGGACAAAGGAATGTACTTGTTGAGTGTTGTGCTAACGAGCTCAGCTAACACTTGGCTAACAAGCTATATGGCGGATTATACACGTTTATCAAGCTCTCCTGCCCTGGACGTTTCAACTAAACAGTGAGTTTCTCTCTCTCTCTCTCTCTCTCTCTCTTTCTCTCTCTCTCTCTCTCTCTCTCTCTCTCTCTCTCTCTCTCTCTCTCTCTCTGTGCTTAACGTTAACGTTTGAAAATAGTTTTTTTTAGGAGCAGTACTACTGCTGGCCATTCATGAAGCGAGACATTGCTGATTGTTTATTTATTTTATAACACAAGACTATGACTACCAACTGCCTAGCCAGCCGTGTATCAATCTTGGATGCAATAATAACGTTACTTACCACACTGACTATGTCGATGGCTCATTGATTTAACTACTGCAGCTCTCTCGGATTGAAAATACGTGGATTATGGCTTGTTCAATATCGTCTATGTTTGAATGAATGAATGAATGAGAACTTTATTAACAGATTGCAGAATGGGTACAATACAGTACGGCTCAATACACACAATTGTTAAGGGGATGCAGACCAGAGAAAGACGTTTGTCTTGTTTACATCAGGGTCCCAGATTTTCGATTCATATCGATAGTTTAATAGCTAGCCTTGGCTCGTTTAACAATATGCAAAATATGTGTACAGCCCTGTACTCATACTGAAGTTATTCTTGGTATATAATAGGTCTGATTGTGTAACGAATCGATTCCACGTCGCGCTGTGTGTGAGAGAGAGAAGGAGAGAGGGAGAGATCTGCCTGTGTTAGAGTCTAGACTATACTTTATTTGACTGGTTGTGTGTTGTTGTAGTAACAGCTGAGCGACTCGTTCATAAGAGCCGATTCATTGCCGTGAGCGTGAGTCGAATCGCTCAAGTCTTGCCATGAGTCTTGCGTGGTACAGTACTGTACAAACTATTTGGTATAGCGCCCCTAGTGGCGAAGTACCCACCGGCCGCCACTGCAACTGGTCCCTGCAGGTCGAATATGGTGGTCAAGTGTCAAGTGCAGAGGTGACTCACTCACACAGGTGCTCTGATAAACAGTAGGCCTGGCAGCAGAGCTCAGTTTCCCCCCGACTAAAACGAACACTGCCGCTGTGAAAACTACCAGAGGAACCACTGCACCAGTCACTCCTGTGGACCATGGTCTTCTTCACATTGCAACCGCAAACACTCACGGAAGACAAACTGCTTGGACACCGCAAGGGAGGATGCCGTTACATTAAACTGGACCAATTACTGCCCGGGCTATCGCACCCAGACAGTGTCTCACTGTTTCATCTCAGCACATGGTCTCTGCTGCCTGGACATGCTGTACATTACAGCATGCGCTCTCTCACCAGGAAGTGAGTATGAGAAGATGATTGTACTGACATCTCAACTGATAGTGAATCGGGTGCGATGTAAGCAGCATAAACATTACAGGCCAAATTAGACTATACATTGCACAGATATAGTATCTGCAATTATGTGATAATGTGACTGAACTCTAAGCAGCATTATATCCCCTACAGACCGACCTTTACCACAGCCGTGAGGACACATGGCCTGGTGTCTCCCCTATTCCGCCCTGGTGTCTCCCCCTATTCTCAACAATACTAAACGACATGGCCCCCCTAAGAACCACCAGGGTAAAAAATCGCGCTGAGCCGTGGATGCACTCCGAAATACTGGCCGCTTTGAAAACCAGAGACAAAAAATGCTCTGAGTTTCGTAAAAGTCAGTCAAAGCTTACTAAAAGCACGAGCAGTGAACTCCAAGCCCACGTGACTGAACTCAAACTAGAAAGAAACAGACTAAGAAACGACGTAAACTCCATGATCAAAACTGCAAAAAAGAATTTCATCAATGACAAAACTGAGGAAAACAAAAACAAACCACGTGAACTTTGGAAATTACTCAATAATCAACTAGGATGCAGTAAAAAACTTAAAACCAGATTCTCAAACATAAACATAAAAACGGACAACACGCTCATCACAGACAAGCTGGATGTAGCCAATTACTTAAACATTTTCTTCACAAACATAGCCACAACACTGGTAAACAAACTACCCTCCCACTCAGGGCTTTATGGGGTAGAACACATAGTAGCTTACTACAAAAACCTAGGGGTCCGCAAGGACGACTTCAAGCTGGAAATGGTAACAACAGATGAGGTACTCAATAAACTGAGCGCCCTCCAACCTAACAAGGCCACTGGCCATGACAACATCCCCTCCAAATTCCTCAGAGACTCAGCAGCCGCCATCACCCAAATCATCACACACATAATAAACCTCTCCATAAAACAGGGACACGTCCCCAAGGACTTCAAAATTGCGAGGGTGACCCCTCTGCACAAAAAGGGCAGCAAATTAGACCCAGGCAACTACCGCCCTGTTTCTATTCTCACCTCCATCTCGAAAGTCATGGAAAAAATAGTTTACGAACAGGTCGAAAAGTACCTAGCGGAAAAAAATCTAATCTACGAATTCCAATCTGGCTTCAGAACATCCCACTCCACTGACACATGCCTTCTCTATTTGAATGACCACATCAAACAAGAGGTGGTCATGCTGGACCTACAAAAGGCCTTTGACACGGTCAATCACTCCATTCTGATTGACAAGCTAAAAGCAATTGGTTTTGATAGTCTATCAGTGAGCTGGATGCAATCCTACCTTGAGGGGAGGGAACAGATGGTGGAGGTAAACGGTACCCTATCCCCCCCCTCACAGTGAGCTGTGGTGTTCCACAAGGAAGCATACTAGGACCGCTACTGTTCCTAATTTATGCAAATGACATGTCGTCAGCTTGTGACTGCAACTTGTTCCTGTTTGCGGACGACTCAGCCCTGCTGGTCTCTGACAAGAACAAGTTACAGGTTGAAAAAACCCTCAGCTCGGAACTAGGCAGAATCTGCATATGGCTCGCTGATAACAAACTATCATTACACATGGGCAAAACAGAGTCCATTCTCTTCGGTTCAAATAACAAACTCAGCAAGACCGACGGCTTCTCAGTTACAGTGGGTGACAATATTGTCACAAGGAAAGATGAAATTACCTACCTGGGTTCCATCCTAGAGGCTAATCTCTCCTGTGACAAAATGGCATCCAATGTAATAAAAAAAGTCAACCAACGAACTCGATTCTTGTACCGGATCTCCTCTCTGGTAAACAAGAATACCCTGAAGACTCTGGCAGGAGCACTCATTCAGGGGTACTACGACTATGCTTGCACCTCATGGTACCAAAGCACCTCAAAGGCGCTAAAAACAAAATTACAAACATCTCAAAACAAACTGGTCAGACTACTGCTTGACCTTACTCCTAGAACCCACCTCACCCCTGCCCACTTTGACAACCTAGGATGGCTTAGAGTAGACGACAGAGTACAGCAACTTGCAATGGGCCTGGTCTACAAGATACACTACATGACCAAGGTACCCATGTACATGTCAAAATACTTCCCAAAGGTCAGTGAATACCACGATCACAACACCAGAGGGAGCTCCACAAATCATGTTAAACCCAGATTCGGCTCAAATAAGGGACTAAACACGTTTCGCAATTATGCCACATCAATGTGGAACGCCCTACCCAAAGCTGTAAAGGAATGTGGATCACTACCCACTTTCAAAACCTCTCTCAAGGGACACCTACGGGATACTGCAATTCAACACTGGCCCCTGTAAATATCCTAACCCAACCCCCTCCAATGTACAGTCATTTACCTAGTATGATTTTGTCAATAGTCCAATGTACCTGTACAATTTTGTTTGTTTGTACAGTGTCTCCCCCCCCCCTCAATGTACAGTTTTGCTTGTTTATACAGTGTGCCCCCCCCCCCCAACCACCTCCAATGTAGATTACCCAGTATGGTTGTCAATATCCCAGTGTAACCTCCTCCAATGTACAGTTTCGACGTCAAATGTATATACTCCCTTTTCCTGACTCCTTCTGTATCACAAACAGTACTGTATTTGCAAATCTGGTATGTCATAAATGTATAGATGTAGCAGTACTGACTATCTGTATGTCATGTATGTCATATATGTCCTGATGAATTGAAAATGGGGGACCCTGATGTAAACAAGACGAAAGTCTTTCTCTGGTCTGCATCCCCTTAACAATTGTGTGTATTGAGCTGTACTGTATTGTACCCATTCTGCAATCTGTTAATAAAGTTTTCAATCAATCAATCAATCAATACTCTGTCAACAGTCATCTCCCGCCTCGACTACTGCAACGCACTGCTCGCTGGCCTCCCGGCCACTGCCACTAAGCCTCTTCAACTCATTCAGAACGCAGCGGCCCGCCTGATCTCAAACCTACCGAAGTCGGCCCATGTCACCCCACTTCTTAGGGACCTGCACTGGCTCCCCATTGCTGCACGAATCCGCTTCAAGGCCCTCGACCTAGCATACCATGCGGCAAAGGGAACCGCTCCCGCCTACCTCCGGTCAATGGTCTCTACCTACACACCCTCAAGACCCCTACGCTCTGCATCTTCTGGCCGCCTCAGACCTACTCCTATCCAAGCTCCGGGAGGGTCATCAAAGAGAAATCGCCTATTCTCAGTCCTTGCCCCACAATGGTGGAATGAACTACCCACCCCAGTTAGGACAGCCGAAACACGTCCAATCTTTCGCCGTCGACTAAAGACGCACTTCTTCAACTATTATCAAAAAAAAAAAAAAAAAAAAAAGCCCTAACCCTAACTAACCGTACTGTCATGCACTTGTCCTAATAAACTAACCTACACAGTAGCACTCAACACATTGTTGCTCAGCTGATAGAGTTGTGCCCTTCCTGATGGCTTGTCGTACAGAACTTGTAAGTCGCTTTGGATAAAGGCGTCAGCTAAATGACTAAATGTAAATGTAAATGCCTCTCAGCCTTCCTG
>NC_140169.1:36736737-36826737 GCF_963971535.1 Notolepis coatsorum | reverse complement strand
ACCTAAGCTTTAAATCACAATCAACAAGTTGACAAAAACTTAATTCTTCCACCTTAGAAACATAGCTAAAGTACGGCCATTTATAAATCAAAAGGACGCTGAAAACCAGATCCATGCCTTTATCTCAAGCCAACTCGACTACTGTAATGCACTCTGTAATGCAAACTGGCCCCTACAAATGTCCTAACCTAGTTGTACAGTAAATGACCAAGTAAGGCTTTGTCAATATTCCAATGTACAGTGTAAAATGTGTGTGTGTCCCCTTCCCAACCCCCCCCCCCCCCCCACCTCCAATGTACAGCCCGCACCCAACCCACCCAACCCCACCCCACCCAACCAACCTCCTCCAATGTACAGTTTCTATGCCAAATGTATATACACTCCTTTTCTGGACACTTTTGTATCACAAACAGTACTGTATTTGCAAATCTGATATGTCATAAATGTATAGATGTAGCAGTACTGTCTATCTGTATGTCATGTATGTCATATATGTTATGATGAATTGAAAATGGGGGACCCTGATGTAAACAAGACGAAAGTCTTTCTCTGGTCTGCATCCCATTAACAATTGTATGTATTGAGCTGTACTGTACTGTACCCATTCTGCAATCTGTTAATAAACTTTTCAATCAATCAATCAATCAAACTCCTTACCGGCCTCCCGAAAAAATACGATGATAACTATTTTATTGCAATGCACTATTGCATTATTTTATTCTATTTTACTAACTATTTTATTGCACTGCACTATTTTACTTTGTATCAGTGAATCATAGACGCCTGGCCATAAGAGCATTCGGAGCATCTCTGCTCTCCCACTATTGAACTTGGGGGAGCAAAGGTATGATCTTGCTCCACCACTTTTTGATTATATGAAAAATATGATATACCCCCCCCCAATATATAAATCTAACCATAACTACGTTATGGTTAACTGAGTTTTATAGTGAAAAGAGCAGCTTTATTGGTCAAGATTGAAGGCTCTATATTGCAGGAAATTGCACGTACAGGTTCATTAAATTCAAAAAAAAATTGTCTGGGCTAAGCCCCGGATCTCCTACAATCCTAAATCCGCCCCTGGTGGTGACGCTCTTCAATAAAATTGTGGTGTTTAAGAAACATTTTCTGATACTAATATTTAGGCATGTAATTTAATGGTTGAGTTTACATGATGCCACATTGAGTCTACATGGTCCTCAGTAAATCCTCTGAGGACCACTCTGACTCTCCACGTTGTTATTTGAGCAGAACTTGACAAATTTTTTGACAGTTGCATCATGGTTTGCTCTGTGTTCATCACAGCTCAGAGCGTTGATGTGTTCTATGTTCTTATATTTCTATGTTCATCACAGCTCAGAGCATTGAAGTGTTCTATGTTATTATGTCTATGTTCATCACAGCTCAGAGCGTTGATGTGTTCTATGTTCTTATATTTCTATGTTCATCACAGCTCAGAGCGTTGATGTGTTCTATGTTCTTATATTTCTATGTCCATCACAGCTCAGAGCGTTGATGTGGACATTGTGGGAGAAATATGGAGCCTGTCTCCTCCTTCTGTCCCATCTCCTCAGAGAGGACATGTATTTAACCCCTCCCTTCCCCAAAACCTCCATTTGACCCATTTTATGGTGTCCCCCCTCCCCCCTCCTGACTATAAAGGGGTCTCTATCTCTCTCTCCATTCTCCCTCTCACTTCCAGGTCTCCTAGCTGGTAGCCTGGAGGAGAGCCTTCCAGCCATATCTCTAACTATTTTGTATGTATTGATCACTCTGAGTTAATAAATTGTATTAACCGGATCCATTTGACTGAGTAAGTTATTAATATTGCCTATTATTATTTTATATTATTATTTGTTATTCAATGTCTCTGACTTCTATCTGTTTAGTTTAGTTTATTTGCATGGTAGCTATGATAAAAAAAAATTGAAATTTATTTGAAGGATAAACCCCTTGAGATATGCTATCTCGTTTTCGAGGGGGTCCTTAACATAGGATACAAAACATACAATACAATACAATACATAACAAAACAAAAACAAAAAACAAGACAACAAATGCACTTATACCATGGGCGGAGTTTATGGGGGTGCAGGGGGTGCATTGCACCCCCTGGTGGCCGGGGGTGAAATTGCTTTTTTTTTATTTTATTTTTTAATCAATATTATTTTTATTTTAATAAAATTATAATAATTGTGAGAAACAAATCTGAATTCTATTATGTTTTGTTTTACAATACATTCATTTTATAGTAGTAATCATGTCACATTATATTATTTTCGTAATGACTTGTGACGGAAGTGAGTCAGTCAGACAGACACGCAGCAGGTGGTAACCTTGCGTGTCATAGGCGGAGTTTGAACTTGAACTAACCCACCTCTGACCTCTTCCTTCCTAGTACACGAGTCACACGACCTACCTTACCTGTAGTATTGGAAAACGACGTTTTGAAAACGTAAAGTAAATATGGATATCCGTAAATTTCTAAAGCCGCGGCCTCCACCCGCACCCCCGCACAAACAAAAAGAGCCACAGCCGCGGCCTCCACCCGCACCCCCGCACAAACTAAAAGAGCCACAGCCGCGGCCTGCTCCACCCGTCCAGCAGCAGCATCACCCGCCAACAACGAGCACCGGCGCCACAGCTGCTACCGACCCCGTAGAAGAGTCACCGGCGCTGGGGTCTCCAGCAGAGAGGCAGCTGCCCCGCCTGCCCCCCGCACCCCCAGCAGAGCAGTCACAACCACCGTGTCCGGGCAGTTTGGACACAACAAACCCGCCGCCCCCCCCGCCTGCCCCGGGGCCATCAGTGGAGGTAGTGGATCATGGTGATCTTGGGGAAAAACACGGCTGTCCAAAGCAGCCTATCTTACAGCAATTCCCCACAAAGTTAATAGCAAAAAACAACCGTTAATTTTCCACCTTCTATTACGAGACGCATGCGTGGATGGAATATTCCGTTTTAAAGGATGCAGTGTTTTGTTTTGCCTGCCGACACTTCCAGAATGACAGCAACGTCGTGGACTCATTTCGTAATACCGGCGTGAGTGCCTGGAATAAACTGGGCTCGAAACTGGATAAACATGCGATATCCGATGCCCATAAGAGTTGCATGATTAAATGGGATCACTTTAAAAAGAGTGCATCTTAAGGGTCTATTGCAGCTAAACTTTCAGAAAGTCACAAAGCTACTGTAGAGAAGAACAGGTTGTATCTGTCCAAAGTTGTTGATATTATTAGGCTATTGTCTAAACTTGGATTGCCTTTCCGTGGACACAGGGAGGGGATAGATTCAGAAACACGGGGCAATTTTATTGAGGTGTGCAGCTTCTTCTCTAAATATGATAAAGGATTTGAAAGCATGCAGACAACTTATTTTAATTCAACAAGCCCAGAATTCCAGAATGAAATAATTGATATCTGTGCAAACTTGGTTTATGCAGATATTGCAGAAACAGTACAGAATACTGGTTTCTTCAGTATTATGGCAGACGAGGCCAGGTCCTCTAAAACGGAACAATTGTCAATTTGTTTAAGATACGTTGAGCAGCTTGAAATCAAGGAGCGTTTTCTGTGTTTTATTGATTGCTCAGCATCTCGTGGTGCAGCTGCTATAGTGGACGCTATAAACACAGGACTGGAGATGGGTGGTTTAAAAAACATCACAATTGTTGCTCAGAGTTATGACGGCGCCTCCGTAATGTCGGGTCACGTTTCAGGCGTGCAGCAGCGCATCAAAGAGACCTATCCGTACGCAGTCTACATACACTGCTTGGCACACAAACTAAATCTGGTGCTTGTTGAGTCTTGCACTGCCAACCGCAGCGTGAAAACATTCCTGAATGTCATTGATAAGCTGTACTGTGTATTTGCACAACCGTCAAATCACCATAGATTTATTGAAATCCAGAAATCTCTGAATTTGAAGCAAACTGAGATTGTACAGCCCAGTGAAACGAGATGGGCATGCAAGTGGAAATCTGTGCATGCGGTTAAGACCCACTATTCCGCTATTATAGCCTGCCTCAAAGAAATTAGTGAAGAGGGAGGAAGGTGGTCTCCTGACGCCACTGGCCTTTATGAACACTTGACAAGAATGTCATTCATTACATGTCTCATTGTATTTGAAGGCATACTGCGTACGATTCATGTTACGCACAAGTGCCTACAGTCCACCAATTGCACACTCTCCGAAGCTGTAGGATACACTAACAATCTGAAAGCGCACTTCAAATCTCAGAGGCAGACAGATGCATGGAGCGACGTGTGGGAATCAGTCAAAACGTTCTGCAAGGACAACAACGTGCCTGATGATGATGATGCAACCCAAACTGCTGTTGACCCCGATGCAGCGACAGCACCCAAACGTAAACGGGCCACGAGACCTCCCACTGCCCTCGACAGTTATTTGGTTACGTCTACTTTGGGCCAAAGGGAAATGCATGAAACTGAACGTGACAGTGCAGTAGTGACTGTGACAGTGTCAGAGGGTGACACTGACACAGCAGAGAGACACACACACACACCTGGATTTCGTCACCAACACCTATTTCTACCTGTACTGGATACTCTCATCAGCGAACTGGACAGGCGATTCACAGGAGAGGCAATACCACTTGCACAGGCATGTGCAGCAGTGTTTACATGTGACAAAAAAGGAATCGAACCTCTCCTGGAAAAATATGGACAGCCGCTGAAAATCAACCCTATTCTGGTTGGATCAGAGATGGATCTTGTAAAGGCGTCTTGTGACACAGTTGTTTCACTTGATCATCTTAAAAAGACTGTTACAAAGGGCAGCTATCCAAATCTGTACAAGTTGCTACAGTTGGCACTCACTCTACCCATTGGATCTGCTACCACAGAGAGAAGTTTCTCTGCCATGAGAAGGATCCGAAATTGGCTGCGATCAACAATGGGTGATAAAAGGTTTTCTTCTCTGTCCATTCTGAACATTGAGAATGATATAACGGCAAAGCTGGAACCGGAGAAGATTGTGGACATTTATGATGGACGCAAAAAAAGGCGCCTGACTCTCCACTAGGTGAGAGAGAGTTTGTTTGTACAGCCTTTGACAAGACAACCTACTGTATGCATACGTGTGCGCGGCTGTGCGCTTGGCAGAGTGTTGCACAGTATTGTTATTTTTGTATGTCATGTTTGGTACAGTAAAGTGGTCTAGTGGAGCAGCAATATACTTGTTGTGGTCTTTTTATTTTAGTATTTCCTTCTTCAAGATTATTTTTATTTTAATAAAATTATAATAATTGTGAGAAACAAATCTGAATTCTATTATGTTTTGTTTTACAATACATTCATTTTATAGTAGTAATCATGTCACATTATAAGGCGAACCTTCTGTAGTGTGGCAGTGAAAGGGTTAACGCGCAGCCAAGCACCACCATTCGCAGCAGCAGAATGCCCTGCGGATAGTACATTGTAATGCTTGTACAAAGCCACTTATTCTGAGATGATAATTAATGTATCTGGATAACCAATGCACGGATTTTGTCGAGGCAGGTAGCGTTATTTCGGGAAAATTGATATCCATAGTCTTGTATATTTTTCGTCCACGAAAAATGGAGGCTGTAATAATTATTATTGCTCGAGAGTCTCTATGAATAATAATAATTAGAGCCTCCATTTTTCATGGACGAAAAATATACCTGACTATAGATATCAATTTCCCCGAAATAACGCTACCTGCCCCGACAGAATCCGTTCATTGGTTATCCAGATACAGATGAATTAGCATCTTAGATACCTAAATAAAATAAAAAAAGGTCAAAAAGTTCGTCAAGCAGTCGCACCCCCTGGCGTCAAGTTCAAACTCCGCCTATGACTTATACACTGACAGACGCTCTCCCAAGCTCACTCCCACAATCCACACTGATTCCTCCCAAGAGGATCACCAATAAATATATATATGTTCCCTTATAAAACACAAACAAAATTATAATTTGATCTGAAACGACATTTAAGCCCTAACACAATAAATCAATAACAGGTGCAAGTAGTCTGTAGATGAGTGAACAAAGATATCTTGAATAACCGGTAAGAAGTAAGAGATCTGAGTGAACTAGGCAGTTTGTTCCAATCAGCTGGTGCTTTATATTTAAAGGCAAGTCGACCGATAGCTTTAATGGTTCGAGGTATACTAAAGAAAGGAAGATCCGTGTGTCTTAAATTATAAGTTGAACTATATGGTGTTAAGAACTGCTTTAGATAGGGGGGATAATTAAAGTAAATACATTTGTAAACAAAAAGCAACCAATGAAAATGTCTTCTGAATTGGGGAGAAAGCCAGTTTAACAACTCAAACATAAGACAGTGATGGGTTCTATAAGGACACCTCAATATAAATCTGCAAACACTATTATAAGTAACATTTAAAGGACGGAGATTTGTTAGTGTGGTGTTTTGATAGACTATGTCTGCGTAATCCATTATTGGAAGTACCAGCTGTATAATGATTCTTTTCCTAACCTGAAGAGAAAAACAGTTAATAGAACGATACAATATTCTCAGGCTACAATTTGTTTTCTTCATCACAGCATCAATATGTGACTTGAAGGTGAGTTGAGAATCAAGCCAAAGACCCAGATACTTATATTCATCGACATTTTCAAGAGGAGCATCATCTAAAAACTTAATCGACAACTGATTTGATATTTGCACCAGATTTGATCTAGTACCAAACAGCATACTATAGGACTTCTTCTTATTTAATAAAAGTTTGTTAATAGATAACCATTTCTGGACAGCATCAAAATGAGTCTGTAAAGAGTACTGAATTTGTTGAATATCAGACTTAGAAGAATAAATCACTGTATCGTCAGCATACAATTGAGTAAGACAGTCAGATGGTATCAGGGTGAGATCATTAACAAATATAGAAAATAATAATGGTCCTAAAGATGATCCTTGAGGAACACCTTTATCCATAATCAAAAAATCAGACTGTTTACCCTGATATGATACACACTGACGTCTCTGGTGGAGATAGGAATTGAACCAAAGTAAAGAATTATTAGAGACACCAATAGCACACAGTTTGTCAAGAAGAAGATAATGATCAACCAAATCAAAAGCCTTTGTGAGATCTATAAATATTGCACCAGTGACCATGTCATTGTCCATTGCTGAGTGAACATCATTGGTCAACTTCAGAAGGGCTGTAGTTGTGGAGTAGTTTGGCCTGAAACCAGATTGGCATGGTGATAAAATATGAGAATCATTAACATAATGGGATAATTGATTAAAAATTAGTTTTTCAAATACTTTTGCTATACTATTAATAATTGAAATTGGTCTATCATTATTGAGATCAGAAGGATCACCACCTTTATGCAATGGAATGACTTTTGCACATTTCCAGCTTAATGGAGTTTCATTAGTTGTTAAAGATAAATTAAATAAATCAGACAAAGGATATGATAATACATGAGATGCAAGTTTGATGAATTTGATCTCCATACCATCTGAACCACAGCTAGTACCCAATCTTAATTCATCAATGACCTTCTGTACATCAAGCGGACGGATACTTCTAAAGGAAAAAGAGCTGTTGCATCTGGTGTTATTAAGAGGCACATCGGAATATGAGGAGTCATTAAATTTGAGTCTGCAGACAGAATTAAAGTGCTGATTAAAGGCAAGTGCAATTGAGGAGGGATCATTGACAACTTCATTATTAATTCTAATATGAGTGGGATTTATAGACGACTTCTTAGTAATGCTGTTGATTCTCTTCCAAAACTGTTTTGGATTGCTAAATTCATTGCTTAAACAATCTTTGAAATAGTTGGATTTAGCATTTCTTGTTTTAGTTGTACATAAGTTCCGTATTTGTTTATATGCAATGAAGTCGGCAGAATCCTTTGTCAGACGATGCTTTTCCCAAGCCTTATCTCTTTGTTTATACAGATTTATAAGTTCACTATTAATCCAGGGCAAGTGTCTACCCTTTACTTTGAGCATCTTCCAGGGAGCATGATGGTCAATAACATTAGTAAGCTCAGTGTAGAAGAAATGCCATGCATCTTCAACAAATGGAATCAATTTAAACCTGTCCCAATTTATAGATGTTATATCTTGAATAAAGTGCTCAATATTCAAATTCCTACATTGTCTTATACTGATACATTTTGGTGGTAGACGTGGTAACTTTATCTTCCAAATGCAGAAGATGATAGAATGGTCGCTGAAACTATCAGGTAACACACCAGAGTTTGAAATTCTGTCCGGGTGTGAGACGAGAATCCAATCTAGCAGGGACTTGGATCTAGTATCAACTCTAGTAGGCTCACTAATGAGTTGAGTTAAATTGACACTGCCAAATAGGTTTCGAGCATTACTAGATGATCGATCTAGCCAGTTGATGTTAAAGTCACCCAAGATAATAATTTCATTTGGACGATCTAAAGAGTTAATGGTGGATAATATATCATTTGTAGATTCAGAGGGAGAATCAGGAGGTCTATAAATATTTCCTATGGTCAACTGCTTATTTTCATGAAAAGAAATTTTAATAAAAAGACACTCAAAGTTTATAGGGTTTACCCTTGGCCTGAGGAGCTCAGATGTCAGATTTGATTTGACATATGTAGCCACTCCTCCACCCCTAGTACCCCTATCAGCTCTGTACAGAACATAGTTGTCAAGTTCAACTTCATTGTCAGAGATTGCAATATGCAACCATGTCTCAGACACAGTAATTACACTGGGATTATTGTAGACAAGCCAAGCTCTAAGTAGATCGATTTTGGGGTACAGACTCCTTATATTCAGGTGAATAACATTTAAACCTTTAGAAGTATTCATCATACCAGAGTTGTATTAAAAGAAAAAGAAACAAAAACAACAGGATATATAATCATGTGCAAGGAGGAACAATGGATAATGAGCAGGGAGCAGGAGAGCGACATACATTCAAGTACACACACACAACACAACATAAATACATAACACAAAACTAAATCCCAGCATGTCCCAGCAGTACCTGGCATGTCTATGGGAATTCACTATAAACTCAAAGCTCTGTCTGTATTCTTAGAGAAAGAAAAAGAAAAGAAAGTTTGTAGCCTGAAATTTACAGGCGGCATCAAAGACTTTAAATCTTTCATTCTGATAAATCTCTACTATGAATTAGTCACGGTATTAACGTGACGTACGCACGTAGGTGCTACCGGAAGTGACGCATTTACGCTACGGCATTCAGAATGTAAACACAACAGCATGTAACATTAATGAAGCCATGTAGTAGGCTCACGCTAACATTGAGCACATATTTCCAAATCATAAACATGGCACAAATAGAACAAAACTCATAATGCAGAGGCATCACTTCATATGAAGGAACAAAGGAGAATTAAGAAGAAGAGAGGGCACGGCCAATTAATTAATACGCCGGCTCGGACCATAAGAAGAGTTACCGAGCACTATCTCAGTCATAAACATCATCATTCGTACCGCATATCTTCTGGAGAGTTCGGTAAAGATATCAAGGCATTTTCAGCAAGCTTGGGACAGTTAAATCTTTCTTCTTTGCCATCAATGGTGACACACAATGTACATGGATAGCGAACAAAGTACTTGATCTTACGTTCGCGGAGCTTGCGTTTGATGGTGGCGAAGCTCTTGTGACGCCTCGCCAAGTCTGCGCTGAGGTCTGGGTTGAAGTAGACACGAGACCCGTTGAATTCCACTCTCTTACTCTCTCTGGCAAGTCGAAGGATTTTCACCTTGTCCTGGAAGTAGAGCAACTTTATGATGATGGGCCTAGGCGTGCCACGCTCGTTCTGGCGATTTGTCGGTGAGCGATGGGCTCTTTCAATGATTGGAGCGGTGGGGAAGTTATCCGGACCCAGGAGCGATGGAATTATTTTGGACATGAACCCAATCACATCGGTGCCTTCAGCAGACTCAGGGATTCCGACGACACGAAGATTCAGTTGACGACTCCGATTCTCCAGGTCATCAGTCTTCTCACGTAGGTAAGCATTGTGTTCCTCTAGAACTTTCACCCGAACAAGTAGATTATCGACATTACTCTCGTTCTTGCCGACTCTCTCCTCAATTAACTCGACTTGACCTCCCAACATCTCCAGGGAGTTCTGAATATTAGTCAAGCCAGCCTGAACTGTATCCACTTTTGAGTCAATGTGTCTCAGCGTTTGAAGCGTTTCAGTCTTGCTCTTCTCGATGGCGTCCATCAAACTTTGCAGTGTAATAGTTGTCATTTTCACGAACAAACGAGGAAAAAAACCACCGCAATAAAACTGAAATGGTTAAACTGCTCAAACTAATTAAAGTGGATCAAATTAGTAGTATTATCGGCTACAAACTGCGACAAACAGACGAGCAATTGAGACACGACCTCTCACACTGCGGCCATAATACAATAAACTAAACACAAGGTGAAAAAAGTGTGACTAACTCAGACTCCCGTCGAGGTGGAGAGAAGAGAGAATATTTCTGACCAATCAAATCAAACTAAGTAGAGAGGGGGAAACAACACGTTATGCAACAATGTCACGTCTTGTCTGTTACTATAACAACCGGGGGACCGGGAGTTGCGAGGGCTCAGCGAATGGGAGTTGGGCCCTGTCACCATGGAGACGTTTGTGTGTCAGCCAATCAGTTTCGGGTTTCCTCATAGCTCCAGGCAACAAGCGGCCCTGACCTCTGCTCTCATTCAACTGGTGTGTTTCTGTAAGCACACTAAGACACACTGAAACACACACACTGAAACACACACACACACACACACACACACACACACACACACACACACACACACACACACACACACACACACACACACACACACACACACACACACACACACACACACACACACACACAAACACACACACTAAAACACAGAAACACAATGAAACACACACAAACACACACACTGAATCACACAGAAACACACACATACACACGCATACACACACATGCACCACTGATAATATATCTGTGTGTAATATAATATAATAACATATAGAACAAACCACTGATCTAGAACATCCATCTCCGGAAAGAATGAGGCCTACACACACAGAGGGATGAGGCCTACACAGAGAGGAATGAGGCCTACACACAGAGAGGAATGAGGCCTACACACAGAGAGGAATGAGGCCTACACACACAGAGAGGAATGAGGTCTACACACAGAGGCATGAGGCCTACACACACAGAGGCATGAGGCCTACACACAGAGAGGAATGAGGCCTACAAACACAGAGAGGAATGAGGCCTACACACAGAGAGGAATGAGGCCTACACACAGAGAGGAATGAGGCCTACACACAGAGAGAGGAATGAGGCCTACACACACAGCGAGGAATGAGGCCTACACACAGAGAGGAATGAGGCCTACACACACAGAGAGGAATGAGGCCTACACACAGAGGGAATGAGGCCTACACACACAGAGAGGAATGAGGCCCACACACACAGAGGCAAGAGGCCTACACACACAGAGGAATGAGGCCTACACACACAGAGAGGAATGAGGCCTACACACAGAGATGAATGAGGCCTACACACAGAGAGGAATGAGGCCTACACACAGAGAGAGGAATGAGGCCTACACACAGAGAGGAATGAGGTCTACACACAGAGAGGAATGAGGCCTACACACACAGAGGCATGAGGCCTACACACACAGAGGAATGAGGCCTACACACAGAGGCATGAGGCCTACACACAGAGAGGAATGAGGCCTACACACAGAGAGGAATGAGGCCTACACACAGAGAGAGGGATGAGGCCTACACACAGAGAGGAATGAGGCCTACACACAGAGAGGAATGAGGCCTACACACACAGAGAGGAATGAGGCCTACACACAGAGAGGAATGAGGCCTACACACAGAGAGGAATGAGGCCTACACACAGAGAGAGGAATGAGGCCTACACACAGAGAGGAATGAGGCCTACACACAGAGAGGAATGAGGCCTACACACAGAGAGAGGCATGAGGCCTACACACACAGAGGCATGAGGCCTACACACAGAGAGAGGAGTGAGGTCTACACACAGAGAGGAATGAGGCCTACACACACAGAGGAATGAGGTCTACACACAGAGAGGCATGAGGCCTACACACAGAGAGAGGAGTGAGGTCTACACACAGAGAGGAATGAGGCCTACACACACAGAGGAATGAGGTCTACACACAGAGAGGAATGAGGCCTACACACACAGAGAAGAATGAGGCCTACACACACAGAGGAATGAGGCCTACACACACAGAGGAATGAGGCCTACACACACAGAGGAATGAGGCCTACACACAGAGAGGAATGAGGCCTACACACAGAGAGGAATGAGGCCTACACACAGAGAGGAATGAGGCCTACACACAGAGAGAGGAATGAGGCCTACACACAGAGAGGAATGAGGCCTACACACAGAGAGGAATGAGGCCTACACACAGAGGAATGAGGCCTACACACAGAGAGGAATGAGGCCTACACACAGAGAGGAATGAGGCCTACACACAGAGAGAGGAATGAGGCCTACACACACAGAGGAATGAGGCCTACACACACAGAGGCATGAGGCCTACACACACACACAGAGGCATGAGGCCTACACACAGAGAGAGGAGTGAGGCCTACACACAGAGAGTAATGAGGCCTACACACAGAGGAGTGAGGCCTACACACAGAGAGTAATGAGGCCTACACAGAGAGGAATGAGGCCTACACACACAGAGAGGAATGAGGCCTACACACAGAGAGGAATGAGGCCTACACACAGAGAGGAATGAGGCCTACACACAGAGAGGAATGAGGCCTACACACAGAGAGGAATGAGGCCAACACACAGAGAGGAATGAGGCCTACACACAGAGAGGAATGAGGCCTACACACAGAGAGGAATGAGGCCTACACACAGAGAGGAATGAGGCCTACACACACACAGAGGAATGAGGCCTACACACAGAGAGGCATGAGGCCTACACACACACAGAGGAATGAGGCCTACACACAGAGAGGGAATGAGGCCTACACACAGAGAGGAATGAGGCCTACACACAGAGAGGAATGAGGCCTACACACAGAGAGGCATGAGGCCTACATACACAGAGGGAATGAGGCCTACACACAGAGAGGCATGAGGCCTACACACAGAGAGGAATGAGGCCTACACACACAGAGGAATGAGGCCTACACACAGAGAGGAATGAGGCCTACACACACAGAGAGGAATGAGGCCTACACACACAGAGAGGAATGAGGCCTACACACAGAGAGAGGAATGAGGCCTACACACAGAGAGGCATGAGGCCTACACACAGAGAGGAATGAGGCCTACACACACAGAGAGGAATGAGGCCTACACACAGAGAGAGGAATGAGGCCTACACACAGAGAGGAATGAGGCCTACACACACAGAGAGGAATGAGGCCTACACACAGAGAGGAATGAGGCCTACACACAGAGAGGAATGAGGCCTACACACAGAGAGGAATGAGGCCTACACACAGAGAGAGGAATGAGGCCTACACACAGAGAGGAATGAGGCCTACACACAGAGAGGCATGATGCCTACACACACAGAGGCATGGGGCCTACACAGAGAGAGGAGTGAGGCCTACACACAGAGAGTAATGAGGCCTACACACAGAGAGGAATGAGGCCTACACACACAGAGGCATGAGGCCTACACAGAGAGAGGAGTGAGGCCTACACACAGAGAGTAATGAGGCCTACACACAGAGGAATGAGGTCTACACACAGAGATGCATGAGGCCTACACACAGAGAGGAATGAGGCCTACACACAGAGAGGAATGAGGCCTACACACACAGAGAGGAATGAGGCCTACACACAGAGAGGAATGAGGCCTACACACAGAGAGGAATGAGGCCTACACACAGAGAGGAATGAGGCCTACACACACAGATAAGAATGAGGCCTACACACAGAGGAATGAGGCCTACACACACAGAGGAATGCGGCCTACACACAGAGGAATGAGGCCTACACACAGAGAGGAATGAGGCCTACACACAGAGAGAGGAATGAGGCCTACACACAGAGAGAGGAATGAGGCCTACACACAGAGAGGAATGAGGCCTACACACAGAGAGGAATGAGGCCTACACACAGAGAGGAATGAGGCCTACACACAGAGAGGAATGAGGCCTACACACAGAGAGAGGAATGAGGCCTACACACAGAGAGGAATGAGGCCTACACACAGAGAGGCATGAGGCCTACACACACAGAGGCATGAGGCCTACACACACAGAGAGGAATGAGGCCTACACACAGAGAGAGGAGTGAGGCCTACACACAGAGAGTAATGAGGCCTACACACAGAGGAATGAGGCCTACACACAGAGATGCATGAGGCCTACACACAGAGAGGAATGAGGCCTACACACACAGAGAGGAATGAGGCCTACACACAGAGAGAGGAATGAGGCCTACACACAGAGAGGAATGAGGCCTGCACACAGAGAGAGGAATGAGGCCTACACACAGAGAGGAATGAGGCCTACACACAGAGAGGAATGAGGCCTACACACAGAGAGGAATGAGGCCTACACACACAGAGAAGAATGAGGCCTACACACAGAGGAATGAGGCCTACACACACAGAGGAATGAGGCCTACACACAGAGAGGGAATGACTGAGGCCTACACACACAGAGGGAATGAGGCCTACACACACAGAGGGAATGAGGCCTACACACAGAGGCATGAGGCCTACACACACAGAGGGAATAAGGCCTACACACACAGAGGGAATGAGGCCTACACACAGAGGCATGAGGCCTACACACACAGAGGCATGAGGCCTACACACAGAGGCATGAGGCCCACACACACAGAGGGATGAGGCCTACACACAGAGGAATGAGGCCTACACACACAGAGGAATGAGGCCTACACAGAGAGAGGAATGAGGCCTACACACAGAGAGGAATGAGGCCTACACACAGAGAGGAATGAGGCCTACACACAGAGAGGAATGAGGCCTACACACAGAGAGAGGAATGAGGCCTACACACAGAGAGGAATGAGGCCTACACACAGAGAGAGGAATGAGGCCTACACACAGAGAGGAATGAGGCCTACACACAGAGAGAGGAGTGAGGTCTACACACAGAGAGTAATGAGGCCTACACAGAGAGAGGAATGAGGCCTACACACAGAGAGGAATGAGGCCTACACACAGAGAGGCATGAGGCCTACACACACAGAGGCATGAGGCCTACACAGAGAGAGGAGTGAGGCCTACACACAGAGAGTAATGAGGCCTACACACAGAGAGGAATGAGGCCTACACACAGAGAGGAATGAGGCCTACACACACAGAGGCATGAGGCCTACACAGAGAGAGGAGTGAGGCCTACACACAGAGAGTAATGAGGCCTACACACAGAGGAATGAGGTCTACACACAGAGATGCATGAGGCCTACACACAGAGAGGAATGAGGCCTACACACAGAGAGGAATGAGGCCTACACACACAGAGAGGAATGAGGCCTACACACAGAGAGGAATGAGGCCTACACACAGAGAGGAATGAGGCCTACACACAGAGAGGAATGAGGCCTACACACACAGATAAGAATGAGGCCTACACACAGAGGAATGAGGCCTACACACACAGAGGAATGAGGCCTACACACAGAGAGGAATGAGGCCTACACACAGAGAGAGGAATGAGGCCTACACACAGAGAGAGGAATGAGGCCTACACACAGAGAGGAATGAGGCCTACACACAGAGAGGAATGAGGCCTACACACAGAGAGGAATGAGGCCTACACACAGAGAGAGGAATGAGGCCTACACACAGAGAGGAATGAGGCCTACACACAGAGAGGCATGAGGCCTACACACACAGAGGCATGAGGCCTACACAGAGAGAGGAGTGAGGCCTACACACAGAGAGTAATGAGGCCTACACACAGAGGAATGAGGCCTACACACAGAGATGCATGAGGCCTACACACAGAGAGGAATGAGGCCTACACACACAGAGAGGAATGAGGCCTACACACAGAGAGAGGAATGAGGCCTACACACAGAGAGGAATGAGGCCTACACACAGAGAGAGGAATGAGGCCTACACACAGAGAGGAATGAGGCCTACACACAGAGAGGAATGAGGCCTACACACAGAGAGGAATGAGGCCTACACACAGAGGAATGAGGCCTACACACACAGAGGAATGAGGCCTACACACAGAGAGGGAATGACTGAGGCCTACACACACAGAGGGAATGAGGCCTACACACACAGAGGGAATGAGGCCTACACACAGAGGCATGAGGCCTACACACACAGAGGGAATGAGGCCTACACACACAGAGGGAATGAGGCCTACACACAGAGGCATGAGGCCTACACACACAGAGGCATGAGGCCTACACACAGAGGAATGAGGCCTACACACACAGAGATGCATGAGGCCTACACACACAGAGGCATGAGGCCCACACACACAGAGGGATGAGGCCTACACACAGAGGAATGAGGCCTACACACACAGAGGAATGAGGCCTACACACAGAGAGGAATGAGGCCTACACACACAGAGGGAATGAGGCCTACACACACAGAGGAATGAGGCCTACACACAGAGCCATGAGGCCTACACACAGAGGCATGAGGCCTACACACACATAGGGAATGAGGCCTACACACACAGAGGAATGAGGCCTACACACAGAGAGGAATGAGGCCTACACACACAGAGGGAATGAGGCCTACACACACAGAGGAATGAGGCCTACACACAGAGGCATGAGGCCTACACACAGAGGCATGAGGCCTACACACAGAGGAATGAGGCCTACACACAGAGGGAATGAGGCCTACACACAGAGAGGAATGAGGCCTACACACACACAGAGGAATGAGGCCTACACACAGAGAGGAATGAGGCCTACACACACAGAGGCATGAGGCCTACACACAGAGGAATGAGGAGGACTACACACAGAGAGGAATGAGGCCTACACACACAGAGAGGAATGAGGCCTACACACACACAGAGGAATGAGGCCTACACACAGATGAATGAGGAGGACTACACACCGAGAGGAATGAGGCCTACACACACAGAGAAGAATGAGGCCTACACACACAGAGGAATGAGGCCTACACACAGAGGAATGAGGAGGACTACACACAGAGAGGAATGAGGCCTACACACACAGAGAGGAATGAGGCCTACACACACAGAGGCATGAGGCCTACACACACAGAGGCATGAGGCCTACACACAGAGGAATGAGTCCTACACACAGAGGAATGCCATCGCTGCTTTATGCACTACCTCAACTACATGTGATGTTGTTAAGTCCATAATGTGCTTGATGACAGAGGTGTTACTGGCAGTAGCAGGTGCAGTGGGGTTGAGCTCAGTGTCTGCTCTGCATCATCTCCCTCGTATCTTGTGTCTTGTCTTGAATTCACTTCCATTATCTGATATATAGATACATAGTATACAGCCACAATGTATAGAGTCCCCCCCATAGCGAGATCCTTTTCTTTACTAACTTTAAAGGGGACATGCATTGCTATTCCTTGCACTATTTGGGCAACTTTACACAATTCCTGAGAGTCTATGGAACACATCAGATTTTTCTTTTTTTAAATAATCATTGTTTTATATTTTTGATCAAGTACTCAAAAGCATCATTTTTTAGCCTCAGGATTTCAGGCTATTTTTGGATGGGCTCCGCCCATAAGCGCTTTGAGTGAGAGTCACCCACCCACAGTCTGCGACTGGCAGACAGAGAGAGAGAGAGAGAGAGAGACACGGAGCATAAAGTTATCTCTCCACTGCTTCCCCTGCGCGGTCCAGGTTGTGTGTGTAAATGCGTGTGTTTGTGTTTCACACACTCCTGCGTGCCTCTCTCTCTCTCTCTCTCTCTCTCTCTCTCTCTCTCTCTCTCTCTCTCTCTCTCATCTCTCTCTCTCTCTCTCTCTCTCTCTCGCTCTCTCTCTCTCTCTCTCTCTCTCTACCAGGGAGAAGCCCTGCGCGTCAAATGCGTGTGTGTTTGTGTTTCACTGCACTCCTGCGCCGTGGTCCCTCTCTCTATCTCTCTCTCTCTGTCTCTCTCTCTCTATCTCTCTCTCTGTCTCTCTACCAGGGAGAAGCCCTGCGCGTCAGGTTGTGTGTAAAATGCGTGTGTGTTTGTTTCCCCGACAGAAGCTCCTATCTCTCTCTATCTCTCTCTCTCCCTCTCTCGCTCTGTTTGAGGAAGTGAAGATATTTCCACTCACTCTGCTGTCGCTGTCAACCATAGAGGGGGAGTTAGTTATGCAAATCAGTGCTATATTCACGTCAGCAAAACTGTGAGGGAAGATCTCGTGAACTCGAGACTAGACTGATGAGTCAATATGGTAATTAGAGACACAGACCCATTGATACTAACCCCTATTGCTATAATACAATGCTAAATACTGGAAAAAGCCATTTATAATGCATGTCCCCTTTAATATATTTGAAGTGGGTGCTCACTGCACTGTACAGTGTGCAGCTATATTATCTAGGGACATACAAAATATTGGATCGGGACTTCGGTAGCGGCAGGTACTCAATATTAAATCCCTGAAGGATCTGGATCAGGGACAAAAAGGGTCCAGGTCACAGACTCCAGTATATACTGATGACACTGATTATTCATCCATGATGCTGAGACATGAAACACTGATGTAGCATGTATCCACTGGAGAGTGGGAAAGAGAGCGAGAGAGAGAGAGAGAGATAGAGAGAGAGAGAGCGAGATAGAGAGAGAGAGGGAGAGAGAGACGGAGAGAGAGAGAGAAAGCCAGAGAGAGAAAGCCAGAGAGAGAGAGAGAGAGAGATAGAGAGAGAGAGAGAGAGAGAGAGCGAGATAGAGAGAGAGAGGGAGAGAGACGGAGAGAGAGAGAGAAAGCCAGAGAGAGAAAGCCAGAGAGAGAGAGAGAGAGAGAGAGAGAGAGAGAGAGAGGGAGATAGATAGATAGAAAGAGAGAGGGGATTGAGAAATGGTCGATGGAGAGAGAGATAGACAGAGCGATAGAGAGACACTGGATTGAGAGATGGAGTAGATAAAGAGGGAGAGAAACACTGGATTAAGAGATGTAGTGGGTGGAGAGAGAGATAGAGATAGATAGAGAGACACTGGATTGAGAGATGGAGAGAGACAGGGATACAGAAATGTAGACAGTTGATCTGCTGCATCTCTGTGTGACAGGTTGATGACAGGTTGGTGCCAGGTTGGTGACATTGTTGTAATAACCATCCAGGGTGTCACAGCTTGCTCTGCCTCCTCTGCTGCCTGTCTGGTGGCTTGATGATGACATAACAATGCTACCACTGGTAACACTAGTAGCATGTGCTGTGATGTCTGTGGAAGTATGGAACAGTATTCTGGGGCAGACAGAACAACACTGTCTGAAAATTCAGAATTCCTACAAGAAGACAAAATGCTACAGTATGTTTGTCTAGTTTTCTCCTCTCTTCTTCTTCTCTTCCAACATGGCTGCCTGTAACCATTGGTAACCACTTCAAAAGGAAATAGTGGTAGAGAAGGTTGAACACTGTAAAAACATGATATTACTGTTCCACTGTATTACATATTTGTTGATATATTTCGCATACATTATTGTTCTGTATTTTTACCTTTATTGAACCTTTATTAATCCCCTTGGGGAAATCCGTCCTCTACATTTGACCCATCCTAACTATTTAGGAGCAGTGTGGCACCCGGGGACCAACTCCAGTTATAATGCCAGTGCCCAGTGTAATGTGTGTGTGTGTGTGAGAGAGTGTGTGTGTCACAGAATCAATTTCTCAGAGGCTGCACATGGAGTTGTGGTTAACATAATTGCGACATGTTAAGAGAGAGAGAGAGAGAGAGAGAGAGAGAGAGAGAGAGAGAGAGAGAGAGAGAGAGAGAGAGAGAGAGAGAGAGAGAGAAAGAGTTCAAGTTTCTTTAATAGTTGTCATACAGAAGTACAGAATACTTTTATACAAAATGCTTCTTACTGAGAGGGGGAGTGAGATTATATTATTTGTTTCAGTGCCTCCACATAATTATACATTATCAGCAGGTTGAGGACAGGGAGACTGAAGACAGCCCTCTTCAAGACAAGCTTCCAATATAATTACCTG
The DNA here is from genome assembly GCF_963971535.1 of Notolepis coatsorum. NCBI lineage: Eukaryota > Metazoa > Chordata > Actinopteri > Aulopiformes > Paralepididae > Notolepis > Notolepis coatsorum. The sequence continues at coordinate 36,806,591 of NC_140169.1, read as the reverse complement.
GATAGTGAAAATTAATTGTGGACATCTGTACTACCTGCTCCCATACTAAGGTCAGACAGATCCATTCCACTGTCTTCTGTTACAGTTAACTCTTCCTGGAGGCAAGACTCTGACTATACAGGTTGTTATTTGTGCAGAAGTCTGAACGAGGAACAGAGAGAAGTCTAGTATCAGAAAAACGAGGAACAGAGAGAAGTCTGGTATCAGAGGAACGAGGAACAGAGAGAAGTCTGGTATCAGAAGAACGAAGAACAGAGAGAAGTCTAGTATCAGAAAAACGAGGAACAGAGAGAAGTCTGGTATCAGAGGAACAGAGAGAAGTCTGGTATCAGAGGAACGAGGAACAGAGAGAAGTCTGGTATCAGAAGAACGAGGTCTAGTATCAGAAAAACGAGGAACAGAGAGAAGTCTGGTATCAGAGGAACGAGGAACAGAGAGAAGTCTGGTATCAGAAGAACGAGGAACAGAGAGAAGTCTAGTATCAGAAAAACAAGGAACAGAGAGAAGTCTGGTATCAGAGGAACAGAGAGAAGTCTGGTATCAGAGGAACGAGGAACAGAGAGAAGTCTGGTATCAGAAGAACGAGGAACAGAGAGAAGTCTAGTATCAGAAAAACGAGGAACAGAGAGAAGTCTGGTATCAGAGGAACGAGGAACAGAGAGAAGTCTGGTGTCAGAGGAACAGAGAGAAGTCTGGTATCAGAGGAACGAGGAACAGAGAGAAGTCTGGTATCAGAGGAAGTTTCTTTAATAGTTGTCATACAGAAGTACAGGATACTTTCATACAAAATGCTTCTTACTGTTACGCTCCAGAGACTGTGCTAGACAAGATAGTATCAAATAACATAGTATAGCATGTAATTTAGAAGTAGAAAATGAGGTCACAGTGTTCAGTATAGACATAAGTACAATGTTCGATGCAGAATAGACGTAACTGAGTTACCATATAATATACAATACTATGCAGTGTACTAATGTACAGTACTATATAGTGCAAAGCAGAAATGGGATGAGGTACAATTTAGGTACAGAGAGAAGTCTGGTATCAGAGGAACGAGGAACAGAGAGAAGTCTGGTATCAGAGGAACAGAGAAGTCTGGTATCAGAGGAACAGAGAGAAGTCTGGTTTCAGAGGAACAGAGAGAAGTCTGGTATCAGAGGAACAGAGAGAAGTCTGGTGTCAGAGGAACAGAGAGAAGTCTGGTATCAGAGGAACAGAGAGAAGTCTGGTGTCAGAGGAACAGAGAGAAGTCTGGTATCAGAGGAACGAGGAACAGAGAGAAGTCTGGTATCAGAGGAACAGAGAGAAGTCTGGTATCAGAGGAACGAGGAACAGAGAGAAGTCTGGTGTCAGAGGAACAGAGAGAAGTCTGGTATCAGAGGAACGAGGAACAGAGAGAAGTCTGGTATCAGAGGAACAGAGAGAATTCTGGTGTCAGAGGAACAGAGATAAGTCTGGTATCAGAGGAACAGAGGGACAGAGATAAGTCTGGTGTCAGAGGAACAGAGATAAGTCTGGTATCAGAGGAACAGAGGGACAGAGATAAGTCTGGTGTCAGAGGAACAGAGAGAAGTCTGGTATCAGAGGAACAGAGGGACAGAGATAAGTCTGGTGTCAGAGGAACAGAGAGAAGTCTGGTGTCAGAGGAACAGAGAGAAGTCTGGTATCAGAGGAACAGAGAGAAGTCTGGTGTCAGAGGAACAGAGGGACAGAGAGAAGTCTGGTGTCAGAGGAACAGAGAGAAGTCTGGTATCAGAGGAACAGAGAGAAGTCTGGTATCAGAGGAACAGAGAGAAGTCTGGTATCAGAGGAACGAGGAACAGAGAGAAGTCTGGTGTCAGAGGAACAGAGAGAAGTCTGGTATCAGAGGAACGAGGAACAGAGAGAAGTCTGGTATCAGAGGAACAGAGAGAATTCTGGTGTCAGAGGAACAGAGATAAGTCTGGTATCAGAGGAACAGAGGGACAGAGATAAGTCTGGTGTCAGAGGAACAGAGAGAATTCTGGTGTCAGAGGAACAGAGATAAGTCTGGTATCAGAGGAACAGAGGGACAGAGATAAGTCTGGAGTCAGAGGAACAGAGAGAAGTCTGGTACCAGAGGAACAGAGATAAGTCTGGTATCAGAGGAACAGAGGGACAGAGATAAGTCTGGAGTCAGAGGAACAGAGAGAACTCTGGTATCAGAGGAACAGAGGGACAGAGATAAGTCTGGTGTCAGAGGAACAGAGAGAAGTCTGGTGTCAGAGGAACAGAGAGAAGTCTGGTATCAGAGGAACAGAGAGAAGTCTGGTGTCAGAGGAACAGAGGGACAGAGAGAAGTCTGGTGTCAGAGGAACAGAGAGAAGTCTGGTGTCAGAGGAACAGAGATAAGTCTGGTGTCAGAGGAACAGAGAGAAGTCTGGTATCAGAGGAACAGAGATAAGTCTGGTGTCAGAGGAACAGAGGGACAGAGAGAAGTCTGGTGCCAGAGGAATAGAGAGAAGTCTGGTATCAGAGGAACAGAGAGAAGTCTGGTGTCAGAGGAACAGAGAGAAGTCTGGTATCAGAGGAACAGAGAGAAGTCTGGTGTCAGAGGAACAGAGAGAAGTCTGGTATCAGAGGAACAGAGATAAGTCTGGTATCAGAGGAACGAGGAACAGAGAGAAGTCTGGTGTCAGAGGAACAGAGAGAAGTCTGGTATCAGAGGAACAGAGAGAAGTCTGGTATCAGAGGAACAGAGAGAAGTCTGGTATCAGAGGAACAGAGAGAAGTCTGGTGTCAGAGGAACAGAGAGAAGTCTGGTATCAGAGGAACAGAGAGAAGTCTGGTATCAGAGGAACAGAGAGAAGTCTGGTATCAGAGGAACGAGGAACAGAGAGAAGTCTGGTATCAGAGGAACAGAGAGAATTCTGGTGTCAGAGGAACAGAGATAAGTCTGGTATCAGAGGAACAGAGATAAGTCTGGTATCAGAGGAACAGAGGGACAGAGATAAGTCTGGTGTCAGAGGAACAGAGATAAGTCTGGTATCAGAGGAACAGAGGGACAGAGATAAGTCTGGAGTCAGAGGAACAGAGAGAAGTCTGGTACCAGAGGAACAGAGATAAGTCTGGTATCAGAGGAACAGAGGGACAGAGATAAGTCTGGAGTCAGAGGAACAGAGATAAGTCTGGTGTCAGAGGAACAGAGAGAAGTCTGGTGTCAGAGGAACAGAGAGAAGTCTGGTATCAGAGGAACAGAGAGAAGTCTGGTGTCAGAGGAACAGAGGGACAGAGAGAAGTCTGGTGTCAGAGGAACAGAGAGAAGTCTGGTATCAGAGGAACAGAGATAAGTCTGGTGTCAGAGGAACAGAGATAAGTCTGGTGTCAGAGGAACAGAGAGAAGTCTGGTATCAGAGGAACAGAGATAAGTCTGGTGTCAGAGGAACAGAGGGACAGAGAGAAGTCTGGTGCCAGAGGAACAGAGAGAAGTCTGGTATCAGAGGAACAGAGAGAAGTCTGGTGTCAGAGGAACAGAGAGAAGTCTGGTATCAGAGGAACAGAGAGAAGTCTGGTGTCAGAGGAACAGAGAGAAGTCTGGTATCAGAGGAACAGAGAGAAGTCTGGTATCAGAGGAACAGAGAGAAGTCTGGTGTCAGAGGAACAGAGAGAAGTCTGGTATCAGAGGAACAGAGAGAAGTCTGGTGTCAGAGGAACAGAGAGAAGTCTGGTATCAGAGGAACAGAGATAAGTCTGGTATCAGAGGAACGAGGAACAGAGAGAAGTCTGGTGTCAGAGGAACAGAGAGACGTCTGGTGTCAGAGGAACAGAGAGAAGTCTGGTATCAGAGGAACAGAGAGAAGTCTGGTGTCAGAGGAACAGAGAGAAGTCTGGTATCAGAGGAACAGAGAGAAGTCTGGTGTCAGAGGAACAGAGAGAAGTCTGGTATCAGAGGAACAGAGATAAGTCTGGTATCAGAGGAACGAGGAACAGAGAGAAGTCTGGTGTCAGAGGAACAGAGAGACGTCTGGTGTCAGAGGCGTTTTATTCTAGGGCAGTAGGCTAAGGAGACTGAGGGTTTAGCAGTTTAGGATAATGTGAAGTGATTTAGGGGTTACATCTTACTAATCCCACTAACACCATTACTGTGCTAACCCATCCTGCCCTCTATCTATCTATCTATCTATCTATCTATCTATCTATCTATCTATCTATCTATCTATCTATCTATCTATCTATCTATCTATCTATCTATCTATCTATCTATCTATCTATCTATCTATCTATCTATCTATCTATCTATCTATCTATCTATCTATCTATCTATCTATCTATCTATGTTTATTAATATAACACTTTTCATATATATATTTGAATTTGATTTAAAGGACACAGTCATCAGTGATAATGACTAACTGACAACGTTTACATACGGAGAGTTCTGTTCTTATCCCGGTACTGTAACCTGTTCTACCATAACCTGGCCGAGCTTTGCTTTCTGGGGAAACCTGGTTCAAATGTCAAAAGGTTCCTCTGCCTGCTCAGACTCAGGCTCACACACAGGGTCATAGTTCAATGATCAGTCAGCGTCACACACAGGGGCATAGTTCAAAGGTCACTTATATGTCAACAACAACACATCTTCTCATTACTGGGGGGATGAATAATCGTCTTTCCTGTGTAATAGTAGTCCACTGTTACTGTTGAGTGAAAGAGGAAGAGGGTAGCTGTCAGGAGCAGATTCTCATTATTTCTGCTAGCGGACCATCCCAGACGCCACAGAATATTCTGTTAATTAATCAATTAAGTTATGTAACCTGAATAGACCTTAAAGGGGCACTTCACCAAAAAACAATGCTGGTTTATTTTGCACAGACAGATAGCCAAGTAACTACACAAAAGAAAAGAAAATCTGTCTCTCTCAAAACTGTTGCTATAGTGCAGCATTGTGCAAAATAAATCAGTGTGCGAGATTATATGTATCTAAAATCTCTCAACAATTTACATTTACATTTAGTCATTTAGCTGATGCTTATCCAAAGCGACATACAAGTTTTGTACGACAAGTGAGTAGGAATGGTACAACTCTATCAGCTGAGTAAAATTGTTCAGCAAAGTGTTCAGACTTGAGTGCTACAGTGTTGAGTGTATGTTAGTATGGAAGAGTGCATGATGGTTCTCACTCACACCAAGCCCTGGCAGCACATCACCCCCACCCTCATCCATCTCCACTGGCTTCCAGTCAGGTTCCGCATCACCTTCAAACTCCTGCTCCTCACCTACAAATCCCTCCATGCCCTCGCCCCCCGGTACCTGTCTGATCTCCTCCACCAGTACACTCCATCCCGGAACCTACGATCCTCTGATCTAGGTCTCCTCTCCATCCCTCGCACCAGGTTACGGACTTTTGGGGACAGAGCCTTCAGCGTGGCGTCCCCTACCCTCTGGAACTCTCTCCCCCCCGAAATCCGCAATGCCCCAACCCTGGACACCTTCAAATCCGCTCTAAAAACACACCTCTTCACCAAGGCTTTCCCCATCAGTTAGTTTTAGATTAAATTAGGTCCATTATCCCCTACTTTCCCTCATCCCCTCTTCCCCCTCCCCCCCTACTTTCCTTGCCCTATTTTTTGTCCTGATTGTAAAGCGACCTTGGGTTCTATGAAAGGCGCTATATAAATTTGATTTATTATTATTATTATTATTATTATGACAATAAGAAGGTTAGTGTTTTTAGTTTTTTTTCATTTCAGATATTGATTGAAGAAGTGTGTCTTTAGTCAACGGCGAAAGATTGGTCGGGTTTCGGCTGTCCTAACTGTGGTGGGAAGTTCGTTCCACCATTGTGGGGGAAGGACCGAGAATAGGCAGGTTCTCCTTGATGACCGTCCCGGAGCTCGGATAGTGGGGGGGGAGTGGGTCTGAGGCGGCCAGAAGATGCAGAGCGTAGGGGTCTTGAGGGTGTGTAGTTAGAGACCATTGACCGAAGGTAGGCGGGAGCCGTTCCCTTTGCTGCACGATATGCCAGGTGCAGGGCCTTGAAGCAGGCCTTGTGCGGCAATAGGGAGCCAGTGCAGGTCCCTGAGAAATGGGGTGACATGGGCTGACTTCCGTAGGTTTGAGATCAGGCAGGCGGCTGCGTTCTGAATGAGTTGAAGAGGCTTGGTGGCAGTGGGCAGTGCATTGCAGTAGTCGAGGCGGGAGATAGCTGTTGATTGGACGAGGAGTTGGCTGGCTTCTTTTGTCAGGGAGGGGTGGATCCTGTGACATCTGTCTGTCTGTCTGTCTGTCTGTCTGTCTGTCTGTCTGTCTGTCTGTCTGTCTGTCTGTCTGTCTGTCTGTCTGTCTGTCTGTCTGTCTGTCTGTCTGTCTGTCTGTCTGTCTGTCTGTCTGTCTGTCTGTCTGTCTGTCTGTCTGTCTGTCTGTCTAACCATCTGTCTGTCTGCCTGTCTGTCCATTTATCAGCAGTCTGCAGTGTGTAGAAGAGTATGTATAGTGTGTGTGTGTGTGTCTGTGTGTGTGTGTGTGTGTGTGTGTGTGTGTGTGTGTGTGTGTGTGTGTGTGTGTGTGTGTGTGTGTGTGTGTGTAAGTGTGTGTGTGTGTGTGTGTGTGTGTGTGTGTGTGTGTGTGTGTGTGTGTGTGTGTGTGTGTGTGTGTGTGTGTGTGTGATGGTGACTAATAGAGAGTCTTGCTGATGTCAGTTACTAACAGGATGAGTGTGTGTTCCTATTTAGTCCATCTGTCCATCTGCCACTATGGGACCCTACTGTGTGTGTGTGTGTGTGTGTGTGTGTGTGTGTGTGTGTGTGTGTGTGTGTGTGTGTGTGTGTGTGTGTGTGTGTGTGTGTGTGTGTGTGTGTGTGTGTGTGTGTGTGTGTGTGTGTGTGTGTGTGTGTGTGTGTGTGTGTGTGTGTGTGTGCGTGCGTGCGTGTGTGTGCGCGCGCGTGCCGTGCGTGCATGTGTGTGAGTGTGAACGTGCATGTGTGTGCAGACATAGAGAGAGAGAGAGAGAGAGAGAGAGAGAGATAGAGAGAGAGAGAGAGAGAGAGAGAGAGAGAGAGAGAGAGAGAGAGAGAGAGAGAGAGAGAGAGAGAGAGAGAGAGAGAGAGAGAGAGAGAGAGAGAGATAGAGAGAGAGAGAGAGAGAGAGAGGGCTATGGATTTGCTTGGCTTGCACCACAGCTATAAGAGAACACAGGCTGTTAATTAAAATCCTATCTAGCATTTAATTAAAGATCATACTGCGCTCTGGGTGTGTGTGTGTGTGTGTGTGTGTGTGTGTGTGTGTGTGTGTGTGTGTGTGTGTGTGTGTGTGTGTGCGTGCGTGCGTGTGTGTGCGTGTGTGCGTGTGCGTGCTGTCAGGTTGTGTGTGTGTGTGTGTGAGAGAGAGAAAGTGACAGAGTAATGGATAGAGAGAGAGAGAGATAGTCAAGGGATAATAGACAGAGATAGACAGACAGCACCTGAGAGAGAAATAGATTTGTTCGGAAAGCGAGGCATCTATGTCAAAGAAATGACAGTATGACATTTAAATCCATACAATCCAATATCCTGTCAATCAAGGTATAGTACAGTATATACAGCAGTATGTGACATGTCAGTGTTATTCCTCACATCAACAGGAAATTACATCAAATGGCTTCAACTGTTACAGAACAACACAGTTCAACAATACAAAACTGAGGAATTGAGGAACGTTTGCCCTCAGGGGATGTTTTGATTTCCTCAAAACAAAAAAAATTGTTGTCCTTTGTTTTTTAACCTCAGTTTATGAATTATGCAATTGTCTCTCTTTTAGAAGACAGTTATATTCTAAATGTTATGACATTGTAAGAAAGGGGCAGGACTAGATAAGCTGCGCTTCCTTCTGCCTCTTCTCCAACTCATCCTCGTTTGTTTTTCTATGGATGAAGACGGACTCATTTGTTTTATGTTTACATTTTGTCTTTACTGTGATTTGCATCTGTGTTGTGTTCAAGATGAATACAGACCAATCAATCAATCAAAAATAAAATTAATCAAACCCAAGAGGTTTTTATTCAGTACAAGCCTTGACAGCTACTGTATACTTTTTTTTGTTTATGCCAGACCCAGTCGGCTACAGTAGCAGATGTCCCTTACTGACTGACTAGCTGGCTGCTGAGTAAGCACAGGACCACATCAGACCACAACAGACTAGAGCCACACAACCAAACGAAATACATATATATTGTGTATAATAGTGGACCACATAAATATATATTGTGTATAATAGTGGACCACATGAACCAAACGCCAACTTTGGAGAAACGTGGACATCATAGCAGCATGGGGGGGGGGAGGTAGAGGTATGGGCAGGGTAATAAAAGCAATACATAAATATAGGCAATAAGATTACATTTGAATATAGAAATGTGAGAAAAATCAACAGTGTAAACAGAGGTGTAATAGATTTAAAAAAAAATTACATTTGAATCTGAATAATATAGAACAAAATAAGAAAATGTAATCTGAATAAATAAAGCGACACGCGTGTCACGTTCACTTATCAAACAGGTATAGTGCATTTCTCGCTCTGCATCGTTCAGATGTTAGCTGACACTGCACAAATAAAGAAAAGAAAAATACAAATAAAGTGTATTATTATTATCATCTTCTGAAATGTCAATAGAGTGTAGCTGGTAGGGCCAATGGGACGTGTTTCAGTCCCTGGTCAAATAGTCGTGAATGAATCCATAGGCGTTGTGTGAGATGTGTGAGGTTATGAATAAACTGTAGCTGGGAGGTTCCTTGAAAAACGATTTGCTCGTTTTTCTTCTCTGGTAAGACAGTAGACTACATCTCCCTGTCAATATTGTTTCTAGCGTGTGACAGTTGCTCCCGCTCGTCTGAAAACAAGTTCCACGCTCTTGTATCTGGTATCATCTTCTTGCCTCTAATCGCTATATTTTGAAGCTGTGTCTTGTTACATGAATAATCGATGGACCTGTGTCGTGTTGGCAAGTAACTACACTCCACAATGCTACTTCAGAAGGGAGCGACATTAACGGCGATCCAAGCGGAGACTTTTATCCGAGCGGGTGAACTCATAAGGGAGCCGACTGAAGCTCACTGAAATGTACTTTGTGTGCATGTACTGTGGAATAGATTGTGGTCAGCCTCAGTCAGCTTGTACAAACTGGACCCCATTGACTTTACATCGGATTGTGGCTAAGTATCTGGGGCTAGTATATCTGTATCAGTGTTCTAGCTTGAGCCCTTGCCCTCCAGCACGGTCCTAATGAAGTCTTCCGTTGACCACATTCACACAGCGGCCATTTTGCTCTCATATCATGCCATGAAACACCCTGGGACACAAACTATGTTTGGGTTTCTGTCCACCCTATTCCCACCTAACCCTAACGTGACACATTTGAGCTGCTTCTGAAATTAATCTTCAGGTTCCCAGCTTTCAGATGATGTCACCACTATGTGGCATCTACTGTTGACCTGCGACCTCACTAAAGACCCCCCCCCACACACACACGATTAACCTCCTGAGACCCACATAGACCACATAGGGGGGGGGGGTCTTTAGTGAGGTCGCAGGTCAACAGTAGACGCCACATAGTGGTGACATCATCTGAAAGCTGGGAACCTGAAGATTAATTTCAGACGCAGCTATGTGGTCTATGTGGGTCTCAGGCGGTTAATCGGGGGGGGGGGGGGGTGAAATACAGACTAAATTATAAATAGTTAATTTGCCTTTTTACGACCTGCTGTTTCTCCTCTGTGGTTCTCCCCCATCATCATTTGTCTGACTTCCTATATTATATATTATATTATAATATTATATTCGTAAACCACACACACACACACACGTTGGGGCGACAGTGGCTCTGGAGTGTTCTGGCAGTCGGAAGGTTCCCGTTTAGATTCTCACTCTTCATGGGCAGTGTGTAGAAGTGTCCTTGAGCAAGACAACCCCAACTGCCGATGAGCAGGTTGGCACCTTGCATGGTTGCCTCTGTCGTCGGTGTGTGAATGTGTAAAATGTGAGGAACAAATTGTAAATCGCTTTGGATAAAAGTGCAATATGAAAGCACCATTTACCATGCCCAGCACATGATTTGTATGGAAGCAGAGAAACCATTAGCTTACTCTCTCTCTCTCTCTCTTTATCCCTCTCCCTCTCTCTGTTGCTGACTTTCACTCTCCCTCCCACACTCTCTGACTCTCATTCTCCCCAGTGTCTTGGTGTATGTGTCTTAATGTGTGTGTGTGCGTGCGTGCGTGTCCTATCTAAGTCCTGCCGGCCTGGAGGTGAACTGACAGAGGAGCAAAGAGGCTTTTATAAGATTACACCTCTCTCTCTCTCTCTCTCTCTCTCTCTCTCTCTCTCTCTCTCTCTCTCTCTCTCTCCTCTCTCTCTCTCTCTCTCTCTCTCTCTCTCTCTCTCTCTCTCTCTCTCTCTCTCTCTCTCTCTCTCTCTCTCTCTCTCTCTCTCTCTCTCTCTCTCTCTCTCTCTCTCTCTCTCTCTCTCTCTCTCTCTCTCTCTCTCTCTCTCTCTCTGACTCAGGATGGGTGGTAGGGTGGCCTAGCGGTAAAGAGGCCCACTAGTAACGACAAGCTCGCTGGTTTGATGCCAACAGGAGGGCGTTTTCCATCTGTGTTACATCTATGGTGCCCACTATCTATGCCTAAGTGCCCTTGAGCAAGGCATTTAACCCAACAAACTGCTTTAGGGACTGCAGTCCGACCCATGCTCTGACCTTTCTGAAGACACACAGATGTATTGAGGACTGTGTGTAACTAGGAGGGACATGTGGACATCTTTCTATTGCCTTGTTTTATTAACCTCTTAACCTCTTGAGCCCTAGCCCTATTTTCTGAAAGTCTGCCTAAAAATACATATACCTAAGTAAATGCAAGATTGCTCTACTTCTACAAGGTCCATTTGCATGTTCTTGGTATCTAGGGACATCTATGGATCTCAGGGAATGTATTCATTGTGTCAGAAATATTGTGTCTGTTATAGGCTTGAGTAAATTGTAATGAACCAAAGGAGAATATCAATTCTATTTTTTTATTTTTCATCTTTGACGGTGAATGCTAAAAATGACCAGACATGACCAGACACCGCCACTGAGCTCGATCACCACCTTCTTGAGATCATGTGTACAGAAAATCTAAGCAAATTAATAATGGGAAGATGATTAAACAGAAGGTTTACTTACTACTGTAAGTACCTTAACTAGGGTTGCCACCTTTCACTAATAGAAATAAGGGACACCTGCCACTAAGCGTGCGTGAGAAAAAATTGTCGGCGGTTTTGGGCGAAAATGGGCGGATTTTGTAACTATTTTTTTTTAAACTTTATTTCAGTTTTAGGGTTAGGGTTAGGGTTATGTTATTTAATTATTTTGGTGAGCCAGCCCCCCAAACTCGTGAAATGCATAGAAAACAAACAGTCAGCACTGTTGTAGCTGAGGTTTGATTGATTGATTGATTGATTGAAAACTTTATTAACAGATTGCAGAATGGGTTCAGTACAGTACAGCTCAATACATACAATTGTTAAGGGGATGCAGACAGATGCAGATGCAGAGAAAGACTTTTGTCTTGTTTACATCAGGGTCCCCCATTTTCAATTCATCATATCATATATGACATACACCAGGCACGTGCACACATAGAGGCCAAGGGGTGCCTGAGCACCTGCCTTTTTGAGCCTTCCAACTGAAAAATGTCAGGATAGAATAAAAATATTAGGTAAAGAGAGAGAGATGCCCCATATTCCATTGCAGTTTGCACGGCCTCCTCAGCGTGCCTCTCCACGGACCTATATATTTTATGCATAGCGTGGGTGGTGATGATGATGATGATAGAAACCGCTGTGGCGCATACAGTTGAATGCTGGTATTACACTCACTGAGGGACACGAAGAAGTCAAGTCCGATGGGATTTGGGAATCTCAAATACAAATCGGGATTGGAATAAAAAATGCATTTATATTAAACAATACAGAAAATACAGCACTTCTTGGGGTCTGTAGGGTAAGCACTTATTCCCTCCCCCCTGAACATTTATGGAGATGTATGGGCCTTTTAACTCTTCTGCCCCCTTAGCGACTATTTTGTGTTTTTTGCCTATATGTATTTTTTTGTGTTTCTGTGTACAACGATGGCTGTGTTGATTATTATGTCATGAAATTGTGTCCGTTTGCTTGTTTTCCATATATTCACAGAATTTGAAAAGATTAGATTTTGAAACCCTCTAACACAAAAGTTAACAATATTAGCTTTCAAACCGTCCATAGTGGTTTATTTCTTGCCATTAGGGGGTTAGGGTTAGGGTTAGGGTTACCCAGACAGAAAGATTAGGAGAAGGTAAAATCTCATCCCTGTGCCCGTGCCCACCCCAACACTTGCTCAACAGTCCCCTAACCTAACCCTAACCCCAACCCTAACCCTAACCCTAACCCTACAAACGGAAATATTTGGAATCTTTGATAGATATGTTGAGTTAGGTTCATAGTGGTATTCATAAAAAAAGAATTGGAAATATTACAAATTAAGTTTTTTATGACCTTGAACGTGATGCAATCTTTTCATGCACTAACGTGACAACTCTGTCAGTTACTTAACAAGGCACAAGGGTTAAGTCAGTGATAAAAGTGTCTTTCAAGGATAAGTGAGCTCCTGCACTGATTATTATAGTTCAATATTCAATATTTGATCACCAAAACCCCCCAAAAAGCATAAAAAGGGGCCCCCCCGCCCGAAAAGGGCCCTTAAAAATCGTGCTTGCGTGCTACGCGTGCTCGGTTAATATATACACACAAGTGTAGTGCCCTTTTCAGCCTTTGAGCACCTGCCCCTCTAAAGTCCTGTGCACGTCCCTGACATACACGACATACAGGTAGACAGTACTGCTACATCTATACATTTATGACATACCAGATCTACAAATACAGTACTGTTTATGATACAAAAAGAGTCTAAAAAAGAGTATATACATTTGACGTAGAAACTGTACATTGGAGGTGGTTGGGTGGGTGGGGTGGGGGGTTGGGTAGGAGGGGTGGGTGGGGGAAACTGTACAACTGTACAAGCAAAACTGTACATTGGAATATTAACGAAACCATACTTGGTCATTTACTGTACATTGGAGGGGGTTGGGTTAGGACATTTACAGGGGCCATGTTGTGTAGAGGGGAGGAGTGGGATGATAAAATTGAAATGAAATGAAATTGAACAGTATGACTTTTATATTGTTGTCTGAACACTATTTATTTATTTATTTATTTATTTATGTTTAAGTATTTATTTAATAATTTTTGCATTTATGTATTTATGAATTATATTATTTATGTATTTATTAACTGTTAATCCATTATGAAGAATTCCGTTTTCCAGATGAGCATAACAACATAAGAGTTTAAATGGGCACACTATTTAATTATATTGATTAATATAAATGAAGGCTGTCAAAGTTAACGCGGTATTAACGCGTTATCGCCCAATTCTATTAACGCCACTATTTTTTTTTAACTCACAATTAACTTTTACGAAAAAAAGATTTTTTTATTTATTTATTTTTTACTAGACTTCACTCAGGTGTATTATTGATGCTCTCGTTGATACTATGTTTGTTTCTGAAGTGTGTGTGTGTGTGTGTGTGTGTGTGTGTGTGTGTGTGTGTGTGTGTGTGTGTGTGTGTGTGTGTGTGTGTGTGTGTGTGTGTGTGTGTGTGTGTGAGATATAGAGAGAGAGAGGGGGGTGAGAGAGATGAGGAAGGGGCAAGAGAGAAAGCGAGCTGGGAGAGTGTGTGTGTGAGAGAGAAAGGGGGGTGTGTGTGTGATTACTCAGCCCTTGTGTGGGTGAATGTAACAAGTTCCTAACGTTTTCTTTCCCCTATTATTTCATGCACACTTTATTCATTGTTTAAAATTATTATTTTCTTTTAAGTTATTTTGTGCATCACTCTGTTTTGAATTTGATGCAAATTTGCAATGCATGAGGGTCATCCTTTTGTGTTAAATGGCTGCATAAAGCAAGCATTTGTTGACTCGCATGTTGATAAGAGTATTAAAACTTGGAACTTGAAAAAGATCCGTTTAAGGTAGAAACAAATTAATAAAATAAAAATGCGACAAATTTGCGATGAATCGCGAGTTACAATAATGCGATTAATCAAGTTCAATATTTTTATCAATTGACAGCACTAATATAAATACATGTTTATTTATTATACTTTAAAAACTCAACATTAATGAACAATCAACCATATTAGTCAACTGAAATAGCCTAGGCTATGCCCACATCAACAGCCAATATGTAGGCTCCTAGCTGCCAGGGCAGGTAAATAGAAATACTGACATCTAGTTAAAAACACAACCAGATAAATAAGATGTAATATCCCATACCGAATCAATCTCAGGAGATGTTTCAGTCATGAAGAACTGTAGCCCCTTGGCCTTTCGTGACTGTGATGCAAGCATACGTATTCAAGCAAGGCTTGCATCACAGTCACGAAAGGGGCTAGAAGAACTGTGAAACCTGTACTTGGGTCCTTTCTTTGCGTTCTTATATTTCGGGAATGTTGTTCTCCTGAGGCATGCTGTCTGATGTCAGTCAGTCCACCATGTATCACAGAAAACACACGCCTACATACTTTGCAGTTTGCTTTATAAACATCTCCACTGACGCTATCAAGCCAGGGATTTGCCTCTTCCCACTCAGGTCTGTACTTCTGGAGCAACGTGAAGGCGCTAATTCTCATTGGTCGTGAGCTGCTGAGCGCACACGCCCATCATAGCAGAGTTGCCATGTCTGTTTATTTTCCGCAACTTTTGGACAAAATTTTGCTTGTTTTTGGCTTGATTTTGTAGGTCGGTTGGCTCATTTCTCTCACAATACCGGCAACACTGTCTGACTTGCGGACAGCGGAGCTCACACATTCCCGACCTTAAAATACGGGACAAAGTGCGTCCCGTATCAGTTCAATACGGAACGCGTCTTTTAGTTTCCAATTACGGGATGATTCCGTATTTTACGGGACGGGTGGCAACCCTAACCCTAACCCTGTCAAAACAGCAGTCAAAGTGTATATTTTCAGCAATATGTTTGTTTACCAATAGGTTAAAATGTTATTAGTGAAATATGAGTTTTGGAAATCTGTTGACATATGTTGGCTATGGGGCGACAATAACTTATCATGACGACAAGGTCCTCTCACTTCAGCCTTTAATCAGCGTAGTTTATTATCACATTGGTACACAGTACATGATACCTTCTCTCTGTGGGAGGTAGGTGGGAAGAGACAGAGAGGGAGGGAACAATCCCTTAAATACCCTCTTACCTGGCACCAGCGTCAATAGCTCTGCCTATAGCGCCCTCTTGTAGAAACAGTTAGACAGTTACATGCAATCGTATACATCACATAACTTTAACACTCCCACTTACGGCTGTCTTGTATACTGTACAACTTTTTCAAAAACAATCTTCAAAGAAAATAGTACAGCTCAGAGCATCAAAAAGAATATAGCAGTCAATACTACATAACAGGCAATATTTACACACCAAACATGACCTCTGCAAATCTTCTCAATTTCAGTTTGGAAACAGGCTTCGTCATAGCGTCTGCTACCATGTCGTCTGTCGGACAATAAACAAGTGTCATCCTTTCTTCCCTGATGACAGATCTGATGAAATTATATTTTATATCCACATGTTTACACCTCTGTCGGCACACAGGGTTTCTCGCAATTGCAATGGTTCCCTGGTTGTCTTCATAAACAACAGTTTTATTATATACATAGGTATCCATTCCTTCAAGCAGTTGTTCTAGATAAATACATTCCTGTATTGTCATAGCTGGAGCCATGTATTCGGCTTCACAAGTTGATAGTGCCACTGTGGGCTGCTTCTTTGTTTTCCACAAAACCAGTGAGCTGTTTGTGTTCAAACTCACACAATACCCTGTGGTACTTCTTCTGCCTGTGGCGTCTGCCGCCCAATCTGAATAAATGTAGGCTTTAAGCCCTAAGCCCTCGCTGCTCTTTCTGAAACAAAGCTGTTTATCTGCTGTACCTTTGAGATAACGAAAAACATGTTTTGCTGTAATCCAGTGCTCCTCTGTGGGGTCAGCAAAATGCTGTGACAATTTTACTCACTACAAAACATAGGTCAGGGCGAGTACATGTTGTCAAATAAATGAGGCTACCTACAGCTTCTCTGTAAAATTTTACATCTGTCAATTTCTGAGCATCCTCTTGGTAGTCTAGCTTTTGATCACATGGTGTTTCCCTTGTCCTACATTCTTGCATGTCAAAACGTTTCAGGATCTTCTCCACATATCTCTTCTGGGATATTTTTACACAACTGGCAGACTGTTCGAAGTCCATGCCTAGAAAATGCTTTAACCTGCCTAGGTCTTTCATTTTGAATCTGGTGGAGAGCATACTTTTCACCTGCTCTAGGTTTCTAGTGTTGTCCGCTGCGATGATCAAACAATCCACTTCTGTATTTAAACATGGAATCCACTCCTGTATTTAAACATGGAATCCACTCCTGTATTTAAACATGGAATTCACTCCTTCTGTATTTAAACATGTAGCTACCCTCCTTCTGTATTTAAACATGGAGTACCCTCCTTCTGTATTTAAACATGTAGCTACCCTCCTTCTGTATTTAAACATTTAGCTACAAACCTGGCGTTGTACGTGTCGTGGCCTTCAATACGCTCCTTGATTGAGTACACCCATTTTCCTCCCACTGTCTGTCTGCCCTCTGGTAACTTGGTTAAAGTAAAGGTGTGGTTGTCCTCTAGGGACCTCATCTCCTCATCCATTGCTCTCTCCCATTTCCTTGATTCAGGGGACACCATCGCCTCTTTAAAGGTCTGAGGTACTCCACTCACTACTCTGTAGCAGTAATCAATGCTGGTAAGTGTACTGTCATCCTCGTCACTTTCTCTCCGGGCATAATCTTTCAGATACTTTGGGGGTTTGTGTTCCCATGAGGGATACCTCCCACTCCATGAGGCACATGACGTCACCCTCTGGTGCTCCTCGTCATCATCCTCTGGGGGTTGCTGACTGTCCGTCTGCACGACTGTGCTAGGTACACTAGGCTGAGTTGTCTCCGTTTCTTCACACCTTACTCTGGAGTCCAGCTCTGGCTCCTCTGTCTGTGTCTCGTTCTCACATGTTGTCTTTGTGACAAATTTGACTAGCCTGTGTTTTTGCACTTTCCCTTTACCGGGATAATAGACTAGGAAAGCGGGGCTTCCTTTGTCGTGCCCTACAAAGAGTCCTTTTTCACATCTGGACTCTAGCTTTCCTCTGTCCTGCTGGTAAGCATAACACACTGATCCAAATTTGTGCATTCTAGCTAGATTACATTTCTTTCCTGTCAGTGCTGTATACGAGGTGCTGCCCATGTGCTTATTAAAACACCTGTTTCTCGTGTAAGCGGCTTCTTGTACCGCATAATGCCATAGACTCTTAGGTAAGTTACCAGCTATTAGCTTACACCTAGCCATTTCTAAAAGAGTACGCCCTTCCCTCTCTGCCACCCCGTTCTGGTGTGGGGAGTACGGACATGACGTCTCGTGTCTTATCTTGTTCTTTCTCAACAGTGATTGGAACTCTCTATTTGTGAACTCGGTTCCGTTGTCGGACCTCAAGCATCTTATGTTGCCATAAGGGGCTACGTCTGCCAGGAATTACTCCGTGGCCTGGAGTGTGTCACTCTTTGCTTTGAGAAAGTAAACAAACACTGCCCCTGTACACACATCTGTAAAAGATTGTACATATCTAAAGCCACCTATGGACTCGTTGCTTACTGGACCGGCTAGATCTGTGTTAACTAGCGCAAGTGGTACCTTTACTTTTTCGGTGGGACTTCTGTTTCTCGATTGAGTGAACTTCCCCTTTATGCACACTTCACATTCTTTGTCAGGTCTACGCTTTTCACCTTTAATGTGCATGCCTTCTGTCACTGCTTGCAGTTTCAGTAAATCCTCGTAATTACAATGACCCATGATCTCATGCCATGTCTGAATATCGTGACTGACAGTCACATTACACATATCATTATTATTACACTTGTCGTTCTCATTACACTCTGTTTGTAGATAATACATTCTCTTGTACACCTCTATGTTAAATCGCGTACCGTCAGGCTCTACAAGAACATCTTTACCTTCATTGAATAACACTTTGGCACCGTTCACAGTAGCAGATTTTACAGGGAATAGTTCTTGTGGGAACGAGGGTATGTAGAGAGAGTTCTTTAACGTCACTGTACACCGGCGCCCCTCACTGTCTATGAGGCATACCTGTGCGTCTCCTCTCCCTTGCGCCAACCCGTAAGTGCGCTTCCCGTCTGCCAGCTCCATGCTGTGTCTCTCCGGCTCGAAGGTGTTGTCAAAGTTCTTGAATCGATTCCTATTGTTGATGACGTGGGACGACGCACCTGTGTCCACGATCAGTCCCTTCCTTTGGACCTGCTGCTGCTGCGTTGGCTGGGTGACGTACGCTGTCTGCGCCGCGAAGATGAAGTCCTCTCGTCCCGCTACTCTCCGGGCGTCGTCTCGACTCTCCCAGCAACATGTCCGCTGAACCGTGTGTCACCAGTAGTGTGAACGGTTTGTACAGCTCTGGTAGTCCTCTCATAACCATCGCCATCAGTAGTCCATCGCTTGGTGCTTCTCTTGCACTCTTTTTTTTTTTTAAATTGTATACTTTATTGTGTCAAAGAAAGTCATTTTACATTTAGGTATAGTATGTGTACCCACATACACATACATAACTGCACATATCCATACTTACATACGTACATACCCACACAAATGTACATACGCATATTTTAAATCTTGACACTTTTTTTTTTTTTTTTTACCCATAACCCATACAAAAAACAAGAGACAAAAACACAAACAAAGGGGTGAGCAGCAGTATATATCCTGGACTGGTCTAATATCCATCCCTACTCGTCCCCACATACATATACAAGAAAAATAACAACAACAATAATAATAGCAAATAAATAAAAAATGTATAGAAAAAGAAACCAAGCAAAAAACTAAAATAAAAATCAAATAATAATAATAATAAGTAAAAAGGCTTGGATTTTCATTGTAGGTGTAGGTGTAGGCCTAAGGGGTGTTCCCCAACAATTGAGCAGTAGATCAAGACATCACTGTTACTTAAAATCTTCCTCAAAGACTGATCTGTCTGTCATCTAGTACCCCTCCATAGTTTAAAGAGACCCCATCTTTTTCCCAGCATATTTTCATTCTTATTGATTTTGTAGGTTACCTTTTCCATACTATATATGTCCTCTACAGTTTATAACCATTTGTTTACTTTCGGGGGTTCAAGTTTTTTCCAAGCTCTTGTAATTTGTTTAAGTGCTGCAGCTCTCAAAATAAAAAAGGTATAATTCTTCTTTTTGTAGGTTTTTGGGGCGTGTTCCTAAGAGTATATCATGTTTTTTTATACCCACTTCCTCAAACATCTGTTCCATTATGTCTAAAATATCTGAGCAGTAGATTTGTATTTTTTTACATGTGAAGAAAATATGTGTATGGTCAGCATTCTTCTCCCCACACTCCCTCCAGCAGCCGGGATAATTTTGTGCGAATTTGGACATACTCGATGGTGTTCTAAAGTACCTCATATTTATTTTCCAAGCATACTCGTGCCAAAAGGGTGATTTTATGTAATGGAAGATATCTTTAAAGCTTTGATTCCACTCCTTATCTGGTATGTTTTTTTTCAGTTCCTTCTCCCATTTATTTTTAATATAGCTTAAATCTTCAATTTAGTTTTCTTGAAGCATTCTGTAGTTTTGTCCAGTTGTGTTTTTGAGGTTATGGCTTTGTTGAGTTTTGATTGATTGATTGATTGAAAACTTTATTAACAGATTGCAGAATGGGTACAGTACAGTACAGCTCAATACATACAATTGTTAAGGGGATGCAGACCAGAGAAAGACTTTCGTCTTGTTTACATCAGGGTCCCCCATTTTCAATTCATCGTAACATATATGACATACATGACATACAGATAGACAGTACTGTTACATCTATACATTTATGACATACCAGATTTGCAAATACAGTACTGTTTGTGATACAAAAAGAGTCCAGAAAAAAGAGTATATACATTTGACGTAGAAACTGTACATTGGATTGGGTAGGTGGGGGGGGACTGTACATTGGAGGTGGTTGGGGGGGGGGGGGGGTTGGGTAGGAGTGGGGGGGGGGGGTGGGTAGGAGGGGTTGGTGGGGGACACTGTACAACTGTACAAACAAAACTGTACATTGGAATATTGACAAGACCATACTTGGTAATTTACTGTACATTGGAGGGGGTTGTGTTCGGACATTTACAGGGGCCAGTTTCGAGTTGCAGTCTCCCTTAGGTGTTTTTTGAGTGTTTTTGAAAGTGGGTAGTGATTCACATTCCTTTACAGCTTTGGGTAGGGCGTTCCACATTGATGTGGCATAATTGCGAAACGTGTTTAGTCCCTTGTTTGAGCCAAATCTGGGTTTAACATGATTTGTGGAGCTCCCTCTGGTGTTGTGATCGTGGTATTCACTGACCTTTGGGAAGTATTTTGACATGTACATGGGTACCTTGGTCATGTAGTGTATCTTGTAGACCAGGCCCATTGCAAGTTGCTGTACTCTGTCGTCTACTCTAAGCCATCCTAGGTTGTCAAAGTGGGCAGGGGTGAGGTGGGTTCTAGGAGTAAGGTCAAGCAGTAGTCTGACCATTTTTTTTTTTTTTTTTTTACTTTGACCAGTCAGCTGGTTCTTTTAGCGTTTATCGCTTTTTCTGGTCAAGCATGACCGACAGAAACAGGTTGAATGGGGTATAGATCGGGGGAAAGACACTCTGAGAAAATACGGCGAGTCCGGGAGTCGAACTTGTGTACCCCAGATCCGTGACGCGCACGGTTGTCCCCGACGCCGAAATAGCGTTCGAGGTACGCGGTGAGCTACTGGAGCTCCCCTTGACCAGTTTGATTTGAGATGTTTGTAATTTTGTTTTTAGCGCCTTTGAGGTGCTTTGGTACCATGAGGTGCAAGCATAGTCGTAGTACCCTTGAATGAGTGCTCCTGCCAGAGTCTTCAGGGTATTCTTGTTTACCAGTGAGGAGATCCGGTACAAGAATAGAGTTCGTTGGTTGACTTTTTTTATTACATTGGATGCCATTTTGTCACAGGAAAGATTTGCCTCTAGGATGGAACCCAGGTAGGTAATATCTTCTTTCCTTGTGACAATATTGTCACCCACTGTAACTGAGAAGCCGTCGGTCTTGCTGAGTTTGTTATTTGAACCGAAGAGAATGGACTCTGTTTTGCCCATGTGTAATGATAGTTTGTTATCAGCGAGCCATATGCAGATTTTGCCTAGTTCTGAGCTGAGGGTTTTTTCAACCTGTAACTTGTTCTTGTCAGAGACCAGCAGGGCTGAGTCATCCGCAAACAGAAACAAGTTGCAGTCACAAGCTGACGACATGTCATTTGCATAAATTAGGAACAGTAGCGGACCTAGTATGCTTCCTTGTGGAACACCACAGCTTACTGTGAGGGGGGGGGATAGGGTACCGTTTACCTCCACCATCTGCTCTCTCCCCTCCAGGTAGGATTGCATCCAGCTCACTGATAGACTATCAAAACCAATTGCTTTTAGCTTGTCAATCAGAATGGTGTGATTGACAGTGTCGAAGGCCTTTTGTAGGTCCAGCATGACCATGCCGCAGTATTTGCCCGCGTCCACCTCTTGTTTGATGTGGTCGTTTAAATAGAGAAGGCATGTGTCAGTGGAGTGGGATGTTCTGAAGCCAGATTGGAATTCGTAGATTAGATTTTTTTCCGCAAGGTATTTTTCGACCTGTTCGTATACAATTTTTTTCATGCCTTTCGAGATGGAGGTAAGGATAGAAACAGGGCAGTAGTTGCCTGGGTCTAATTTACTGCCTTTTTTTGTGCAGAGGGGTCACTCTCGCAATTTTGAAGTCCTTGGGGACGTGTCCCTGTTTTATGGAGAGGTTTATTATGTGTGTGATGACTGGGGTGATGGCGGCTGCTGAGTCTCTGAGGAATTTGGAGGGGATGTTGTCATGGCCAGTGGCCTTGTTAGGTTGGAGGGCGCTCCGTTTTTTGATTACCTCATCTGTTGTTACCATTTCCAGTTTGAAGTCGTCTTTGTGGACCCCTAGGTTCTTGTAGTATGCTACTATGTGTTCTACCCCATAGTCCCCTGAGTGGGAGGGTAATTTGTTTACCAGTGTTGTGGCTATGTTTGTGAAGAAACTATTTAAGTAATTGGCTACATCCAGCTTTTCTGTGACGAGCGTGTTGTCCGTCTTTATGTTTATGTTTGAGAATCTGGTTTTAAGTTTTTTACTGCAGCCTAGTTGGTTATTGAGTAATTTCCAAAGTTCACATGGTTTGTTTTTCTTTTCCTCGGTTTTGTCATTGATGAAATCTTTTTTTGCTGTTTTGATCATGGAGTTTACATCATTTCTTAGTCTGTTTCTTTCCAGTTTGAGTTCAGTCACGTGGGCTTGGAGTTCACCGCTCGTGCTTATGGTAAGCTTTGACTGACTTTTACGAAACTCAGAGCATTTTTTGTCTCTGGTTTTCATAGCGGTCAGTATTTCAGCGTGCATCCACAGCTCCGCGCGATCTTTTACCCTGGTGGTTCTTAGGGGGGCCATGTTGTTTAGTATCGTTGAAAATTTGGTTTTGAAGCCAAGCCATGTTTCTTCAACCAGTGTACCATTGAGCTCATCTGACCAGTCCAGACCCTCCAGTTCAAGGTTAAAGGCCTCGCTAGAGTAGGTTTTGAGGTCTCAAGATGTGACTGTTTTGTGACAGCCAGCCTTTTGTTTTAGCTTTTTGCGGGTACAGAATATCATATAATGATCACTTAACCCGCATGCTATAACCCCTTTATTGGCGATCTTGGACTTGTCAGGGGTCAGGATGAGGTCAATGGTAGTCTGAGTTGACTCACACACACGTGTGGGTTGTGTGATTAGCTGGCTGAGGCTGTGCAGATCACAAAACCTATTGTATGATTTGAAGACGGGTGCATCTTTTTGTTGCATATCCGTGTTCGAATCCCCAATAAGAATCATTTCTGCATCCTCAGCTCCAGCTAAGCACGCATCCAACACATCATAAAAGCCATTTTGGTCTGGCGGTCTGTAAATTGTGCCGACTAGAACAGATTTAGCCCTTTCAAATAGAATTTCTACAAAAACAGTTTCAATAGCCTCATGATCTAGGTCTGTACGGTTAATACATTTGGTGTCTTTATGGATGTACATACAGACACCTCCTCCATGCCTGTTCCTGTCATTGCGGACTAAAGAATAGTTCTCCAATTCAATTTCCGGGTCTGTTACTGATGAGTCCAGTTTAGTTTCAGAGAAACATAGTATGTTTACCTTACCGCTAATGAAATGTTGCCTTATTTCTGCCAGGTTGTGCCTGAGGCTATTTACATTAAGATGAAAAATATGAAGACCGTTTTTATTTGCTGCGTTGTCAATATCCTTGAGATAAAGGTAGGGTTCTTCTTCTGTGATGTCCGGAGGGGGGGTGGGGGATCCTTTGATCAAGGTGGGAGGGGCGTGGGGCTGTGTTGTTATTATTTGGTCCGTGTGTGGGAGGGGGGGGGTGGGTGTGATTCTTTGTGATGTCCTGGTTCATCTGCTGGCGTCTGTGTTGATTCCGTCTGGTGGTGGAATTCCGTGGGGAGGGGGCAGGGGCCAGGGGCTGTGTTGATTCCATCCCGCCGGCTCCCTGCTGTGGCACTGGTGATGTCTCGCTGACCGGGTGGCTTTCGGTGGGGGAAGTCTTTATCATGTATTTCAGAAGGGGGTGGAGATCTTCAAGAGTTCTAATTTAATCTCCTGCACTCTTAAGCGCCGTAATGATCTGCTCAGCTCTGATGACGTATTCGGTCACAGTCTCTGTGTGCGCCTTCTTCAACGTGGTTAGTGTTATGTAGAGGGATACAATTCGGGGTCTTCCCCGTCCGATATAATGTTCTCTCAACACTCTCAGGCTTTCTCGGCCTTTGTCCTTAGTGTCGCGGAATATCAGCCCCAAGCTTGTGTCGTCTAGCAGTGGTGCTAACTCCCTTAAGAGGACGCGACCCTGGTCAGACGCCTCTGGTTTTAGCTCCGCAACGATGTACACACTTTTAGCTATTATGTTTGTTTTTTCTACTTTTTTATTTAAAGCAACACTGGCGGGTACGTCATACGACCGTCAGACACTTATGGACCTGAACCCCGGGCTCAAAGAGGAGTTTGGAGACACTTTTGACCTAGAATGGCCAGCAGAAATCAGACGGGAGAATGGCGGCAAGGAAAAGAACAAAGGCTACGGCAGGAGGAGACACAGAGGGAGACGTGGAGGTATCAGACTGAGACTAAAAAGAGCTGCTTACCGCCCAGCAATTCCATCCATCTTTCTGGCGAATGCCCGTTCGTTGGAGGGTAGGATGGATGACCTGAGGGCGAGGGTCCGGTTCCAACGGGAGATGAGAGACATCAACATCATGTGTCTCACGGAGACATGGCTCACGTCGGCGACCCCGGACAAAAGCGTATCTCCCTCGGATGCCTTCACAGTCTTACGTGCAGATCGTACCGCTGCCTCAGGAAAGACCATCGGCGGTGGAGTTTGCCTTCTCACGAACAATTCCTGGGTTAATCCCGAGGGGGTGCAGGTTCTCTCAAACTCGTGTTCTCCGGACATGGAACATCTTTCTATCCTGTGTCGGCCGTTTCACCTCCCGAGGGAGTTCTCCGCGGTCGTCATGACCGCCGTATATATCCCCCCACACGCGAATACGGGCAAAGCGCTGGGAGAACTACACGACTATCTCAACAGACACCAGATCAAACATCCAGATGCAGCGATGGTAGTGGCCGGCGACTTCAACCAGGCCAACCTGAAGAAAGTGATGCCGTCCTTTTTTCAGCACATCGCTTGCTCCACCAGAGGGAAAAACACACTCGACCACTGTTATTCCCCGTTCAGAGCCGGCTACAAGGCAGTAGCCGCTCCGCCATTAACGGGGTCCACAAGCTCGAGCGACCACGACTCCATCTTGCTATTTCCGGCATATCAGCAGAGATCACGTGACGCCATCGTGTCACGTGAGACAAAGAAGTGGACCGACGAATCAGAGGCCACGCTCCAGGACGTGTTTACAGACACGGATTGGGATATGTTCAAAGGAAGCGCCAGTGACGTCAGTGAGCTAGCAGACACAGTGGTGAGCTACATCACAACAATAGCCGATGGTATTGTCCCCAGAAAAACGGTGCGGATTTTCCCAAACCAGAAACCGTGGGTGGATAGCACTATTAGAGCAGCTCTGAACTCTCGTACCACCGCCTACAACCTGGGTAGAGAGTCAGGAAACATGGAGGAGTATAAGGCTTCAGTCTATACTCTACGCAAGGCTGTCAAACTTGCTAAGAGGACATATGCTGACAAACTGGAGACACAAATGGCACAAAACGACACAAGAGGATTATGGCAGGGACTGAAGACAATAACTGACTATAAAGTCAGCGCCCCCTCAATGGGGAGCGACGACGCCTCCCTCGCGGACAAGCTCAACAACTTCTACGCTCGGTTTGGTGCAGACAGTGGCGCTGCCGGCTCTCCGGCTAGTGACGTCACTGGCGCGCCGGCTGTTGTGGAGGGGGGGGGGCAACCGCGGGGGGGCGGGGACGCTCTCTCGTTGTCGGAACACAGTGTGAGAAGAGCATTTATGCAGGTGAACACCAGGAAGGCTGCTGGCCCAGATGGCATAACAGGACGCATACTCAAGTCCTGTGCCAACCAGCTGGCCCCAGTGTTCACCGCCATATTTAATCAATCCCTGGAGGAGTCAGTGGTCCCTGCCTGCTTCAAGATGTCTACCATCATCCCTGTACCGAAGAAACCCTCCCCAACATGTCCAAATGACTACAGACCGGTGGCACTCACCTCTGTGGTCATGAAATGTTTCGAGAGGCTGGTCAAGGACCACATTTGTGCCTCCCTCCCCAGTGATATGGACCCTATGCAATTTGCATACAGGACAAACAGGTCCACCGACGACGCGGTCTCCCAGGTACTGCACAGCACCCTCTCGCACCTTGACCGTCAGAAGGGGGGCTATGTGAGACTGTTGTTCATTGACTACAGCTCAGCGTTCAACACCATAGTCCCCACCAGACTGGTGGACAAGCTGATCGAGCTAGGTCTGAGCTCCGCCCTGAGCGCCTGGGTACTGGACTTTCTGAGCGAAAGACCCCAGGCAGTCAGGGTGGGGGGTCAGACCTCCAACACCATCACCCTGAGCATCGGGTCCCCCCAGGGCTGTGTTCTGAGCCCCCTGCTGTACTCACTCTACACACACGACTGTGTGGCCAAGTTCAGCTCCAACTCCATAGTGAAGTTCGCAGATGACACGGTGGTGGTGGGGCTGATCTCGGACAACGACGAGAAGGCCTACCGGGAGGAGGTTGAGGTACTGGAACGCTGGTGCCAGGACAACAGCCTGCTCCTGAACATTGGTAAAACCAAGGAGCTGATCGTGGATTATAGGAGAGGACAGCAGGAGACGCACACACCACTGATGATTAACGGGGCTACCGTGGACAGGGTGAGCAGCTTTAAGTACCTGGGGGTCCACATCTCAGAGGACCTGACATGGTCAACACACATAGACACAGTAGTAAAGAAGGCGAAACAGCGCCTCTACCACCTGAGACAGTTAAGGAAGTTCAGAGTATCGGGAAAGATACTCCAGTCCTTCTACTCAGGAGCTGTAGAGAGCATCCTGACCGGAAACATCACTGCCTGGTATGGAAACAGCACGGCACAGGACAAGAAGGCCCTACAGAGAGTGGTGCGCTCAGCCGAGCGTACCACGGGTATTGCACTACCCCCCCTGCAGGTTCTATACAACAAGAGGTGCAAATGCAGAGCCTGCAGGATAATGAAAGACCCTCACCACCCCAATAACAGCCTGTTTCAGCTGCTGAGGTCAGGCAGACGCCTGCGAACCCCAGCTACTAGGACAGAGCGGCTTAGGCTCAGCTTCTTCCCCCAGGCCATCAGAGCCATGAACAATGAACATTGAGTGCTCAGAACATTGAACTGTCCACACACAAGCACACATGAACACACACATGACACGCACACTGTGCACGCTCACACACGAGCAGCCACTTAACACTTTAACATGAGCGGGCACACACTCATGTCGCACACACGCACACTTATGGCCAAAGGAAAGGACACTTTAAATTAGAATAACAGGAACAGTGTATTGCACTACCAAAGCTAACTAGCATGTCCCATATGCTCTGTAAATAACTATGTACAGATACCGAGATGTCACTCCATGTTACCTGTTACCTGTTACTGCACAATGTTGTTTTCTTCTTTGATTCTATTATATGTACCACTGTATTGCACATCGTTGCGGGCAAGACCACCCGCATTTCATTGTATACCTGTATGCCGTGACAATTAAAACTCTTGACTTGACTGACTTGACTTGAACTCACAGTATGCGTCTGCATTTTGCTTGGTGTCCAGGGCTCGCGCGCCCGCCGCTACTTCTCCCGTGGGGGCCGCTAAGATCGTTGTCTTCAGTCCCACACCGTGCATGCAGCACAACATTCGCTCTTCCCAGAGCTCATAGTCCTCTGCTCTTCCGTTGAACGAGGGCCATTTGCTCCTTCCTTTGGTCGCCATCCCTTTTTGATGGTAGGCGTAGCGTTAGCTCCCGTTAGCTTAGCTTTAACCACGCGGTGCTCCCGGTGCTAAACTAGCCTATACTTCAGCTAAACTTGCTACCCTTTATTATTTCGCCCCTGCGTGATCTGGGCCCATAACCTGATGACAGATGTTGGCTATGGGGCGACAATAACTTATCATGACGACAAGGTCCTCTCACTTCAGCCTTTAATCGGCGTAGTTTATTATCACATTGGTACACAGTACATGAGACCTTCTCTCTGTGGGAGGTAGGTGGGTAGAGACAGAGAGGGAGGGAACAATCCCTTAAAGTCAAGACTACTGCTTGACCTTACTCCTAGAACCCACCTCACCCCTGCCCACTTTGACAACTTAGGATGGCTTAGAGTAGACAACAGAGTACAGCAACTTGCAATGGGCCTGGTCTACAAGATACACTACACGACCAAGGTACCCATGTACATGTCAAAATCATGTTAAACCCAGATTCGGCTCAAACAAGGGACTAAACACATTTCGCAATTATGCCAATGTGGAACAAGGGACTAAACACATTTCGCAATTATGTCAATGTGGAACGCCCTACCCAAAGCTGTAACGGAATGTGAATCACTACCCACTTTCAAAAACACTCTCAAAAAACACCTATGGGAGACTGCAATTCGAAACTGGCCCCTGTAAATGTCCTAACACAACCCCCTCCAATGTACAGTAAATTACCAAGTATGGTCTTGTCAATATTCCAATGTACAGTTTTGTTTCTACAGTTGTACAGTGTCCCCCACCCACCCCTCCTACCCAACCCCCCCCCCCCCCCCCCCTCCTACCCAACCCCCCCCCACCCACCCAACCACCTCCAATGTACAGTCCCCCCCCCACCTACCCAATCCAATGTACAGTTTCTACGGCAAATGTATATACTTTTTTTTTTTTTCCTGGGCTCTCTTTGTATCACAAACAGTACTGTATTTACAAATATGGTATGTCATAAATATATAGATGTAGCAGTACTGTCTATCTGTATGTCATGTATGTCATATATGTTACGATGAATTGAAAATGGGGGACCCTGATGTAAACAAGACGAAAGTCTTTCTCTGGTCTGCATCCCCTTAACAATTGTATGTATTGAGCTGTACTGTACTGTACCCATTCTGCAATCTGTTAATAAAGTTTTCAATCAATCAATCAAAACCCTCTTACCTGGCGCCAGCGTCAATAGCTCCGCCTATAGCGCCCTCTTGTGGAAACAGTTAGACAATTACATGCAATCGTATACATCACATAACTTTAACAAAATCTATTCAGAAACTAGGGAATATCGATGCTAGGAAATGCGCGCCGCCATTTTGTTTGTAGTCATATGAGGAGAGAAGACCCAGGGCTTTCGATGGCCGTTGGAATTTCTAAAAACGACACTACCCAGCTCAAGCCAGCTCCTGTCAATCATATGACTTGTGGATATACTTTCTTATTTCTGTTATTTTTCGGGATTATCTACCACAAACCTGAACGTTATTGGCATAAATTAGAACGCAGTTAGTTTCTCTACATTTCTGTGAACGTCATTGCAATCTGATGAAAAATGTCGGAGAAGGGTTATAAAAAAGTAACTGTACTTACAGTAGATTTCATTCACGGTTTTTGCTGCACGCCTGGTGATACTAAATCCAGATTGAACTCTGCCATTGGAAAGAGGAGATTTGGCCCGATCCATAGATGTGCGACTTGGCCACAATACGGTAATTTATAGGCCTGATATTCTATAATCATATTTCAAATTGCATGTGTCCGGATGGCAGAATTCAGTACTGTATCTACAAAACCTTCTGTTTAATCATCTTCTCTTTATTCATTTGCTTAGATTCTTTGTACACGTGATCTCAAGAAGGTGCTGAATGAGCTCAGTGACAGTTTTTCATGTCTGGTCATTTTTAGCATGTATTATTCACCGTCAAAAATTTAAAATTTAAATAAAACAAATATAATTGATATTCTCCTTTGGTTCATTACAATTTACTCAAGCCTATAACAGACACAATATTTCTGACATGGGGAATACATTCCCTGAGATCCATAGATGTCCCTAGATACCAAGAACATGCAAATGGACCTTGTAGAAGTGGAGCAATCTTCAATTAACTTTTATTTTTAAGCGTATTTTTCGAAAATAGGGCTAGGGCTCAAGAGGTTAAGAGGTTAACAAATGTGTCCCTGACCAGCGATTGTGGCCACATGTCTCCATTTTAATTTTCCAGATTTTTCCAGATTGTGAAAGTACAGAATGTAAGCTCTCAAATGATGTGTCATATGTTGACATCTGAGAATGTTTGAAGATGATGTGCTAATTAAAATCTTGTAAATTTTGTAAAGCAGTCTTTTTTTCTAGAACATTGAATCAGAGAAATCACTGTAGGCTAATTGTCCTGATATCAGAGGTCTATGGCTGTAGGCTAATGGTACTGATATCAGAGGTCTATGGCTGTAGGCTAATGGTACTAATATCAGAGGTCTATGGCTGTAGGCTAATTGTCCTGATATCAGAGGTCTATGGCTGTAGGCTAATGGTACTGATATCAGAGGTCTATGGCTGTAGGCTAATGGTACTAATATCAGAGGTCTATGGCTGTAGGGCTCTACGCTAACCTTTTTCACTAGGGGCACAGGTGCTCCTAAATGAAAAAATTTAGGAGCACACAAAGAAATTTAGGAGCACCCAAAAATATTTAGGAGCACAGTGAAAATATGTCAAGTAACAGAGTTTTTTTTTTTTTTCAAAAATAAATGTATATTTGTACTGTGCGTGCATGTGCAAAAGGGACACATCTGTGCAATAGCACATACCACCAAAGTCACTGGCCCACTGTGTGCGTGTGTGTGTATCATCTGCGTGTGCAAACG
Source organism: Notolepis coatsorum (assembly GCF_963971535.1). NCBI lineage: Eukaryota > Metazoa > Chordata > Actinopteri > Aulopiformes > Paralepididae > Notolepis > Notolepis coatsorum. The sequence continues at coordinate 36,775,971 of NC_140169.1, read as the reverse complement.
GGAATGGGACAGACATTTGAACTATTAATTAAGTGATTAATGCCTACTATGGCAAAGTTGTAGCCAACAACTAGGCCTAATAAGAAAGGCAGTGATATTGAACAAAAAGGAGACACTGGCTTTACAACCAGGGCCATCAGTAGAGGGGGGAGCTAGTGTTGCTCTTTTAGAAAAATAATCCTTTCAGGGTTGCCTATTGAAATACTGTACACCTCCAGTACAGTAGTTTGCGTGTCAGGTAGACCATTGATTGACAGTCAATTCTGCCAATTACGACGTCACACCGTTGCACTCTGGCCGTCCGGCGATGCAGCTAGACCCTATTGCCACACCGCTTGCACTCTGGCCGTCCGGCGCTACAGCTGGACCCATTGCCCACCTCTGCGATTGATAACGCTAGCCAAGTTAGCTGTACACACATACACAGTGGGCCAGTTGTAGGGGTGTAACAATGCATCGCAATGCATCGATCCTACTTTGCAATATTTACAAAACATGACATTGTTTTCTAACTCTAGCCATGGGGAAATGTTTAGCCAATTCACGTAAAATTTGTATGTCTTCCCTCCGGCTCCAGTGGGTGTAGCTTCGCTAGCTACAGTGGCTACATTGGGTGCTACAGTGGGTGTAGCCTCGCTAGCTTGGCCAACTTCGCTAGCATGCTGGCTAGCGTCAGTATCTTGGTTAACGTTAACGTTAACCATCACCTCTGTAACATGAGCTGCCTCGCCTGACTTCTCATTCTCCGGTATCTTTCGCGCAAAATAAAAATGAATGGCTGTATTATTGTTTGACTCAGACAGTGACGCAGCCGCTGATCATTACTTTCGGTTTCCAGTCGCGTGACCACAGGAAACTACTTTGATTGGAACGTTTATGCGGCTGTGAACTGTGGGACTTGTAGTTTTTTAACGATTCTCGCAGCGGAGAAAAAAAAGGACGAATGAGAGGCTGTACTCTGCACTCGCTGGCCCCACTCGCACGCTGTGCGAGTACTTGATTTTGCATGTTCGCACGCACATATTTTTAGGGGCATATGCGAGCAATATGGTCGCACTGTAGAGCCCTGGGCTAATGGTACTAATATCAGAGGTATATGGCTGTAGGCTAATGGTACTGATATCAGAGGTCTATAGCTGTAGGCTAATGGTACTGGTATCAGAGGTCTATGGCTGTAGGCTAATGGTACTGGTATCAGAGGTCTATGGCTGTAGGCTAATGGTACTGGTATCAGAGGTCTATGGCTGTAGGCTAATGGTACTGGTATCAGAGGTCTATGGCTGTAGGCTAATGGTACTGGTATCAGAGGTCTATGGCTGTAGGCTAATGGTACTGATATCAGAGGTCTATGGCTGTAGGCTAATGGTACTGATATCAGAGGTCTATGGCTGTAGGCTAATGGTACTGATATCAGAGGTCTATGGCTGTAGGATAATGGTACTGATATCAGAGGTCTATGGCTGTAGGTTAATGATCCAGATATCAGAGGTCTATGGCTATAGGTTAACCTTTAACCTCTTAAGCATCAGACCGCCAGGCACGCGCACGTCACAGCACTTTGCCCTCGTCTGCCGGTTCCAGGCTGTGTTTTTGCCGATCAACCAATACATTGTTGGAAAGGTGAATTTGCCACCTTTCGATCGTCACCATACTCGACTTATTGCGTGCTTCCAGTCTCGAGTTACAAGACAAAACATCCGACGAGTGTCATTTGACAAGCCATTCTGACAAGTGACCACATCACCGCTGATGGCGAAAATTACTGACCATCTTTATAGCCAATTAAATTCTGGAGCCAGAGCCAGTGCTATCCCATGCAGGGGCTGATTGCAATGAGAAAGGGGTAGAATAAGCCAGGGAGTCCTTTGTCTTGACTAGAGCCTCGGAATCAATGGAAGCGGACGGCCATTTTGGATAATGACGCCAAATTAACGCTGGTACACACATTACAAAAACCTTTGTAAAACACTCTGTGGGATTGTTATCAACTTTGGACCTGTACTATAGAAAATACTTCAGGCTATGGAACCGTTATGTTTTCCAGCTCCTATCTCTCAGCTGGAACTCATAATTAGGGCATCTGGCAACAAGTAAACATAAATGTGAGTGCACAAAACATATACTTCAGTGTGTTAAAACCTCTGTAACTCTATTTCATAAGCACTCAGAGTGATTATTCTATGTTGTGGAAGAATGTTCAGAATGTTTCCTTTCAAAAGAGACCAGATTCATGCATGTGCTATAAGTATAAAGCACTGGCGGACTCAGGGGGGTGCCCCCACGGTCGAAAAACACGCACTTAAGTGCCCTTTTGAGTGAAAGAAATTAGAGGATGTGCCCTATTGGTGCCCCCACGGTCGAAAAACACGCGCTTAAGTGCCCTTTTGAGTGAAAGAAATTAGAGGATGTGCCCTATTGGTGCCCCCACGGTTGAAAAACGCGCGCTAAAGTGCCCTTTTGAGTGAAAGAAATTAGAGGATGTGCCCTATTGGTGCCCCCACGGTAGAAAAACGCGTGCTTAAGTGCCCTTTTGAGTGAAAGAAATTAGAGGATGTGCCCTATTGGTGCCCCCACGGTTGAAAAACGCGCGCTAAAGTGCCCTTTTGAGTGAAAGAAATTAGAGGATGTGCTCTATTGGTGCCCCCACGGTAGAAAAACGCGTGCTTAAGTGCCCTTTTGAGTGAAAGAAATTAGAGGATGTGCCCTATTGGTGCCCCCACAGTTGAAAAACGTGCGCTAAAGTGCCCTTTTGAGTGAAAGAAATTAGAGGATGTGCCCTATTGGTGCCCCCACGGTCGAAAAACGCGTGCTTAAGTGTTCTTTTGAGTGAAAGAAATTAGAGGATGTGCTCTATTGGTGCCCCCACAGTTGAAAAACGTGCGCTAAAGTGCCCTTTTGAGTGAAAGAAATTAGAGGATGTGCCCTATTGGTGCCCCCACGGTTGAAAAACATGCGCGTAAGTGTCCTTTTGAGTGAAAGAAATTAGAGGATGTGCCCTATTGGTGCCCCCACGGTTGAAAAAGGTGCGCTTAAGTGCCCTTTTGAGTGAAAGAAATTAGAGGATGTGCCCTATTGGTGCCCCCACGGTTGAAAAACGCGCGCTAAAGTGCCCTTTTGAGTGAAAGAAATTAGAGGATGTGCCCTATTGGTGCCCCCACGGTCGAAAAACGCGTGCTTAAGTGCCCTTTTGAGTGAAAGAAATTAGAGGATGTGCCCTATTGGTGCCCCCACAGTTGAAAAACGTGCGCTAAAGTGCCCTTTTGAGTGAAAGAAATTAGAGGATGTGCCCTATTGGTGCCCCCACGGTTGAAAAACGCACGCGTAAGTGCCCTTTTGAGTGAAAGAAATTAGAGGATGTGCCCTATTGGTGCCCCCACGGTTGAAAAACGTGCGCTTAAGTGCCCTTTTGAGTGAAAGAAATTAGAGGATGTGCCCTATTGGTGCCCCCACGGTTGAAAAACGTGCGCTAAAGTGCCCTTTTGAGTGAAAGAAATTAGATGATGTGCCCTATTGGTGCCCCCACGGTTGAAAAACGCGCACTTAAGTGCCCTTTTGAGTGAAAGAAATGAGAGGATGTGCCCTATTGGTGCCCCCACGGTTGAAAAATGCGCGCTAAAGTGCCCTTTTGAGTGGCGAAAAATTAGAAGGTGTGCCCTATTGGTGCTCTTCCAATGGTCTAAACTTGACCATGTGCCCCACGGTTAACTCTTTCAATGCCATGCCTGGTTTTCCGTTTTACCGCTTGAATGCCACCATCCGCGCCAATGTTAACGTTAATATCGCCTAATCTATGTTTTAAATTATGGCTATGTGTCTAATCTGCCCATCGCATTATCAAATCCTATTTTCCAGTCAGTGCTGTGAAGGCAGATTATTTTTTTATCGCGTCGTTTCCGTTTCAGAGCAGTTAGAAAAGCCCCCGTTTTGATATAAAAAACAGCTCATTCTGGAGCATTCTATGAAAATCGTCTTTTAGTGGAATATTCCACAACGTTGATATTCGTCGGCCTTTTTATGAATCGTTTTCAAATAAACGCTAGATGATCAATATTATACGTGCACGCACGCACATTACGGCCGCGCACTGATAATCGCCCTGTTGATTTCCTCTCTGACTTTTACAATGAAACCGAAAGAAGACATTTCACAAAACAGCTTATAACTTCATCAAACTTACTCCGATTATCCTACCACTGATAACACAGAGTCCTTACCTGACATCAGGGCCCTGTTTCATGTACGTGGTTCAACTAAGTCGATCAACATGTCCATTATCCAGCTTCAGTTAACCCGATGTTCAAAGCCGGGATTTTCCTGTTTCACAAAGGAGGATTCAGTCTCGTTAACTCAAGCCAGACTTGAGAGTCAGGCTCAAGTCAGGCTAGATGCGCGCTCCCGTTTTAGGTGGAAAGCCAGCACGTATCGATGGCAGAGACCCTGATTCTCAACGGCATTGATTGATTAATTGATTTAAGACTTTATTGACAGATTGCAATAGGCTCAATCGCCTCGCCGACAAGTTAAATGCGTTATCTATAGGCTAATTCTAAGTCCCTCATTACCTCAATCAATCAGATTATATTTCTTTAAACTTGCCTGCTGGATTGAATAATCAAATGAGATCTTGCTAGCGAAAATAACTAGTTAACTGTTATACAGAATTACGAGACGGCTTTCTTGCCCATTGATTGATGTATAGTCAATATTTTACTTATCTCCAATGTGGTCCAACGGGTTGTTCTTTTGACTTCCACACGGACGACCCGGGTTCAAGACCGGGGTCCTTCTTTTTGCAATATAGGAATAATTCAATTTGGTGCACGTTGAGAGCTATATAAAGAATGACATCCTCAATGCATGTAGATTTATAATATTTTAACTTAAAACCAGGCTACTTTGGCGTATAATCATTAATATTATATTCAAAAAACTCATATTGGAAACACGGGGATTTGAACCCCGGTCGGTGGATTGGGAGGCTTGAGCACTACCGCTGGGCCACAGAGCCAGATGGGATAAATTCATTGTTTATACATTAATGAACGAGAGACCCGTGTTTAGAATATCCTTTGTTTTGAATGAAGTTTATCTCTTTATCCTCATTCATTAATGTGACGTCAACGGCTCATTCAATTTCTCAAATCCGTCAAACAGCGCATCTCATCAGACATCTTAATCCCAGTTACAATTAAAATAACCACATCATGTGTACATCGCACGAGCGAGCGCCACCGTCGCCACGGTATATATAACGTGCATTATTTAGGACAAAGTGAATTTAATATCAGCATTTTGGGTCTATTTTACATTTCAAAAGCCCCCTCTGGAAGAATGGAGCACAAAAACGTAATTCAGAATGGTATAATGCAGATCGTAGACTGTGGGAATAGTTTCAGGAAACGGGCTGTCACTTCTTTGCGGGGGCGTGGCGATAGTTCAGGCTAACTTGAACTTGAACTCTGCTTTCGACCAGGCTCAAACTTTTGGATATGTTGTCATGGTGATTTGGAAAATCCAGGTACATGAAATCGGAAAGTCAGGCTAACCCAGTTATCCAGCTAAAGTTATCCGGCTAACTCGGTTATCCCGGTACATGAAACGGGGCCCAGATGGTATCCAACTGGTATATTCCAATTCCTGATCGAAAAAATCGATAAGTGTATGGATCCAACGCGACACAGTAGATCTCTATGATTCGCGGGGATCTGAGGCTCCAGAATGAACTGTGGTAACCCCGGCTGGATCAGTGAACTGGAAAATGTGGAGTACCGGATTTTTTTCCCCATTCATTTTCATTGAGTCCATTCCAAAATCACTTATGTCATCTGGGAGACGACAGGGGGCGCTTTTTCCCACAGTGATCATCGGCGCCCCTCGGCTATACTCTGGTAGGCTCGGGTGATGCAATAATTTTTCAGATAAAAAAAAAAAAAAAAAAAAAAAATCCGAGAAATCTCGTGAGTGGCTAGCAACCACCTATAAAAAAACACGAGAAATCTCGTGAGTGGCACTGAAAGAGTTAAATAATATCACGCAAAAGTGCCCTTTTGAGTGAAATAAATTAGAGGACATGCCCTATTGGTGCCCCTCTAATGGTTAAACGTGACCATGTGCCCCCACAGTTGAAAACATTGCGCTAAAATGCCCTTCTTGAGTGTTGAAAATGAGAGGACGTGCCCATTGGTGCCCTTCCAATGGTCTAAACTTGACCATGTGCCCCGACGGTTAAATAATGTCACGCAAAAGTGCCCTTTTGAGTGGAGAAAATTAGAGGACATGCCCTATTGGTCCCCCTCTAATGGTTAAACGTGAACATTTATGCTAAATATGGGGTATGCTTGGGGATAACTATATACGTTATACACCGTTATCTTCATTTTAAGGGTAAATTGGTTTTGCGGCTCCAGATGAATTTTAGTTTGTGGGAGGGGGGGGGGGGGGGGGGGGGGGGCTCTTTTGATAGTAAAGGTTGCTGACCCCTGCCCTAGAGCATGGCCCAGGGAGTGCTTAGTGTGGGGGGTTTTGTTTCACTTCAGGTGCATAAACAAATAAACAAACTTGAAACTTGCATCTGCACCTGCATCTGGGTCTCTGGGCAGAATAGTCAGCCAGGCTGGGGTCAAAGCCAGACACACACACACACACGCACGCACACATGCATTAACCTGTCAATTTCTGCAACTAGGGTGGATGGTACTGTAGGGCTGGGTGATTCTTGCTCAAATGTGAATCACGATTTTTCTCTCTAAGAATTGAGATCACGATTCTCTCACACGATTCATATTTTTTCAATAAAATAATTTATTGCACTCTTTCTTAACTCTTTCAATGCCATGCCTGGTTTTCCGTTTTACCGCTTGAATGCCACCATCCGCGCCAATGTTAACGTTAATATCGCCTAATCTATGTTTTAAATTATGGCTATGTGTCTAATCTGCCCATCGCATTATCAAATACTATTTTCCAGTCAGTGCTGTGAAGGCAGATTCTTTTTTTATCGCGTCGTTTCCGTTTCAGAGCAGTTAGAAAAGCCCCCGTTTTGATATAAAAAACAGCTCATTCTGGAGCATTCTATGAAAATCGTCTTTTAGTGGAATATTCCACAACGTTGATATTCGTCGGCCTTTTTATGAATCGTTTTCAAATAAACGCTAGATGATCAATATTATACGTGCACGCACGCACATTACGGCCGCGCACTGATAATCGCCCCGTTGATTTCCTCTCGGACTTTTACAATGAAACCGAAAGAAGACATTTCACAAAACAGCTTATAACTTCATCAAACTTACTCCGATTATCCTACCACTGATAACACAGAGTCCTTACCTGACATCAGATGGTATCCAACTGGTATATTCCAATTCCTGATCACCATTCGAAAAAATCGATAAGTGTATGGATCCAACGCGACACAGTAGATCTCTATGATCCGCGGGGATCTGAGGCTCCAGAATGAACTGTGGTAACCCCGGCTGGATCAGTGAACTGGAAAATGTGGAGTACCGGATTTTTTTCCCCATTCATTTTCATTGAGTCCATTCCAAAATCACTTATGTCATCTGGGAGACGACAGGGGGCGCTTTTTTCCACAGTGATCGTCGGCGCCCCTCGGCTATACTCGGGTAGGCTCGGGTGATGCAATAATTTTTCAGATCGCAAAAAAAAATAAAAATAAAAAATCCGAGAAATCTCGTGAGTGGCTAGCAACCACCTATAAAAAAACACGAGAAATCTCGTGAGTGGCACTGAAAGAGTTAAACAGACAACATAACATATCAAAGTGCTTGACTTAAACTTAAACATAACATATATGAAAGTGCTTGACTTAAACTTAAAAGTCTATTGTAACATACAAAATAACTCAAGTCAGAATCGTCATCATTTAAAAAAGTTAACTTAACTTTTTTTAATCTTTTTTAATAAAAAATATCTTCATAATTTAGAAATGAGATTGCATAGGTCTATGAATCGAGATCGCGATTTTATTTCAATTAATTGCCCAGCCCTAGTGGATGGCGTGACACTTTTATGCCACACGCTTAACACTTTAACTGCCACACACGAGATATCTCGGGTTTATTAATATGTGGTTGAAAGCCACTCACGAGATTTCTTGGAATAACATTTTTTTTTTGTTTTAGCGATCTGAAATCATATTGCATCACGCGAGCCTACCCGAGTATACACGAGCACCGCCGGCGATCATATGTGGAAAAAAGCGCCCCCTATCGTCTCCCAGATGACATAAGGGATTTTGGAATGGACTCAATGAAAATGGACGGGGGAAAAATACCGGTACTCCACATTTTCCAGTCCACTGATCCAGCCGGGGTTACCACAGTTCATTCTGGAGCCTCTGAGCCCCGCTGATCATGGAGTTCTGCTGTATCGTGTTGGATCTATACACTTATGGATTTTTTCGAATGGTGATCAGGAATTGGAATATACCAGTTGGATACCATCTGATGTCAGGTAAGGAATCTATGTTATCAGTGTTAGGATAATCAGACTAATTTTGATGAAGTTATAAGCTGTTTTGTGAAATGGGCTCTTTCGGTTTCACTGTAAAAGTCCAAGAGGAAATCAATGCGGCGATTATCCGTGCGCGGCCTGAATGTGCTTGCATGCACGTATAATATTGATCATCTAGCGTTTATTTGAAAACGATTCATGAATAGGCCGACGAATATCAACGTTGTGGAATATTCCAGTAAAAGACGATTTTCATAGAATGGTCCAGAATGAACTGTTTTTTTATCTCAAAACGGGTGCTTTTCTAAATGCTCTGAAACGGAAATGACGCGATAAAAAAACAATCTGCCTTGACAGCACTGACTGGAAAATAGTCTTTGATAAGCGACGGGCAGACACATAGCCATAATTTAAAACATAGATTAGGCGATATTAACGTTAACATTGAAGTGGATGGTGGCATCAAGGGGGTAAAAAGGAAAACCCGGCGTGGCACTCAAAGTGTTCATAGTGATTTTTGAAAAAAAAAATATATATGGATTATTGTAACGTGAGTCAAAGATGTGATACTGAGATACTTTCCTGGCATATACATAAAATATAGCCAACGCTATCCACAAACACACATGAAAAAAAGGCTATTTGCAGAGAATTGCGACAAGGGTGACTGGAGGGTTAAGTTTTAGACACACCCCCTCTTGAATGTTCAGATGCCAGATGGCTGTAACCCTGCATCCTACTGCTGTGTGAGGTGGTAGGTAATACAACAAGCTTTCTTTGAAGTTGCAAAGATTGAGTTTGTTTTACCAATTATGCATTACTAAATACTAATGTATGTAGGCCTACACTGCAAGTGTTTTTATTGATGGCAGTATGTTTTAGCCTAGGCTAGTGTAAGCTAGCTTTATTACTACTGTAGCTAGCTAACTAAACAGGTACCTTGCTTAGCTGATTATATGCTATAATGCTAACCTGTGTTCTCAATTTAGAAATAAAGTGTACACATTACTTTAGGATAGTTTGCACAAAATATACCCATAGCACTTTAAAGTTCAGTGTGGATTGCTTTTTAAAGTTAATTTAAGAGTGGTAGTAAACTTAAAAGTGGGTTTAGCATTGGCCTATATTCTATGATTACAGAATGCCAAGGAGAGAGAGAAATCAGAAGAATGTTAAAAAGCATCTGAGAAATGCTGCGAGAGGCAATTCTCTTTGAAGAATTGGGTCCAAAGCAATAATAGTAAGTGAGGAGATAAGGATACAGGTAGCCTATGTATTTGTAAGTCCTCACTACTAGCTACATGTACAAGCTGCTTGTCTCACAGAGCCATAGTTTGAATTATAACTGAGAATCTGGTGCTAACATGGTCAATAATGCTTATTTTGGACAGAAAAATGTGTCTTAAACATTTAAATTGACCAACCATAGACCGTTTTTATTCCAATCAAGGCAAGAAGGCTAGTGGTAGTGCTATATGACATATTATTTTATAATACAACATTGTAGGCTACAGTACAAATATTATATACAGTACAATTATATTACTATTATAAAACTAATATTATTTGCTCCACCTTAGATAAAGACAGTACAGACAATGAAGATGGAGATATTCACAAGGGAAATGGTGAAGAAGTGGAGGAAAGAGAGAATGTTGCTATGGAGAGAAATGATGGTGACACAACAACAAATAACTTGAATGCTCTCCTGTTGCCATTAAAATATCCCACTGATCCAGCCCATGTTCAGAAGCACAGCATAGACTATCACTCTGATAGATTTGTTGAGTTTTGTTCAAAGTTTAAAGAAATATAATCTGATTGATTGAGGTAATGAGGGACTTAGAATTAGCCTATAGATAACGCATTTAACTTGTCGGCGAGGCGATTGAGCCGTATTGCAATCTGTCAATAAAGTCTTAAATCAATTAATCAATCAATGCCGTTGAGAATCAGGATCTCTGCCATCGATACGTGCTGGCTTTTCACCTAAAACGGCCGCGCGCATTTAGCCTGACTCGCAAGTCTGGCTTGAGTTAACGAGACTGAATCCACCTTTGTGAAACAGGAAAACCCCGGCTTCGAACATCGGGTTAACTGAAGCTGGATAATGGACATCTTGATCGACTTAGTTGAACCACGTACATGAAACAGGGCCCAGGTGGATAGTTCCTCTTAATTCTTCTTGTTTACATGTCGGTCCTGATGCTGGCTCAAAGTTTCGGTTTAAAGTGAAAGACTTTTAGATATAAATTTTTTTACACAATGATGTTTCCTCGTTTCATTGCATATCATCCATTGAATGTTTAGGGCAGAAGTGGTTGCGGTCGCTGCTGTTGAGTACATTACGTCAGCCCTCGGTGGGGGGCCCCTACTTGTGGGGGCTCCAAGCAGTTGCCTGGCTTGCCTGTTCAGACGCTTCGCCTCTGCGACTCAAACCTCTCCTCCAGTATGCACAGGTGTGCAGCAATCAGTTTAAAAAAAGAATTGTGTGCTGCGTCATTGGCTGTCAACGTGAACATTTCAATGTTTTTCTTGGCCACCGTCTCAGTTTGGATCGAAAGAAATAAGCAGATCTGGCAGCACCCCCGGACCGTGCCGCAGCACCCCCGGACCGCGCCGCAGCACCCCCGGACCGCACCGCAGCACCCTGATGTACAGTGAGGGGTCTTTTTGGCTCCCCTAGTAGGTGAGTATAAGCATTTTTTTTTTTTTTTTTTTGGTCTTTTTTCCCCCTCCATTTTCCTCCGATTTTCTCCCATCCCAATGTTAGTCGTATGCCAATTCCCAGTCCCTTCCTGGTCGCTGCGCTTTACCCCCCACAGTCAGATCATTTGGGAGAGTGGAGTATAAGCATTTCTAAAGAGAGGCCAACTCTCACACATTGAGCGTGAGACGCACCGAACAGGTCCTCTCTCACGCCACACGTCCTGTTTCTTATGCAAAAGAAAACAACAACAACGTTTCCAGGGACGGTGAACACAATGTAAGGATAGACACAGCCTTTTGCCTGCGTTGAACCAAAATGAGCAACGTGTGTGTGCAGCGCTGCCTGACCCACTGACCTAAAGATGAGCTGGTGCATGCATGTGTGAAGCAGGAGAGCCTGGAGACCGCACTCTCCCTCACTGTACCACAGCACATGTATTCAAGACGGCATATGGAAGATTACCTCACAAATGCATGCAGTAAAAAAGTTAAAAGAATAAAGTCCAAACACTATACAAAATATACAATATACAATATACAAACTAAAGTACAACCTAAAGTACAAAATGCAAACAATGGTCCTCATTCTCAAACAATACATTTACAAATATCCTTCTCCGGATTTCTGAATGCGAGAAACGGTCTTCATAGGTGGCCAAAATCAACCCATGAATGAAAAACATCACTCATTCTTAAACTGGAAGCGCGTTCTCATACACTTGAATTTGACAGACATGCCCTGCCAGCTCCTTATAAGGCGAGGGCCGTGTGAAAAACGGAAGCGAGAGGCTCAGCATTGCATCTGTGCAGTGCTGACTAGGCATGGGCCAGTTACCGGTTCCACGATTTACCACGGTTTGAAAATGTTGCGGTGTCAATACCACTAATATTACGTTCAGACGGTAGGCGCCGACGGTATACGTTTCGTTAGCATAGCTAACGTTAGTTACATAGCTAGCAGCAAGCTATACAAAAATAAACAATTTAATGTGACTGATCTAGTGAACTAGAATCAGAATATTCCACCGATAAATAGCTATGGTCAAATATAAATAATGTAACGGTCATACCAAATAGTTCGTTTTGACAGGCGCTAGCTAACATTAGCTAGTTAGCCAGCTAGCTAGTAGTACCGGTGATGTTAGTGAGATTCGCCTACGTTCTGTTACATATTCATAATCATGAAAGTGTAGTGCCGAAGGATAGGAGTCTGAGGCGGGGTGTCGAAAGACAATGCTAAACGTTTATTAAACATCAACTCAACATCAATGCTCTGTTACTTGCTAGCTAACAGGAACTTGTTTGCCACCAGGAAAGTAACAAACAATATGGTCCGTGCGGAACCCTAATCCCCAACACATAGTACCGTGGGTGAATTACGTTGATCCACCACAAAAGATGTATGTTTAATCCAGTAAGAATAGTACTAATATAACGTGCACAACTAACCGGATGTTGTTTGTTCATTCCACGCAGCGCGCAGCTACACTGAACGAGAGCTGTAATTCAGCATAGCATATTAGCTTTAGTATGGCGAGTCAATACTAACTGACAAGCCAGAGCCATGTCATTGTTCAACTTTATTGCGAACTTTATCACGCATTTGAAACGGCATCACCCGAATGTGAATATCACTGGTACACGGAATAAACAGATCCTAGTGCAAACCCAGCTCCCTGTTGCATTCAAGAAGCATCTCGCTATTAATTCAGACCGGGCCAAAGCAATAACAAACGCCATAGGTGTTTTTATAGCAGCAGATCTGCGACCATACTCCGTTGTCGAGAACACTGGGTTTAAGCACATGTTAAAAGTAATATAGCCCCGCTACCTAGTTCCCTCTTGTCCGTATTTCAGCCAGCAAGTCATACCACCAGCTCTATAAACTAGCCCCTTTCATGACTGTGATGCAAGCCCTGCCCCTGTATTCAAGCATCACAGTCATGAAAGGGGTTATGTATAAACAAGCACACGCTACAGTTGTCCACGACTTATCCTCCAAGGCATCTGCTATATAATAATCTTCAGATTTACTTAAGTGTTATTAGTAGGTTACAGCAGTAAGCATTAGTTTGCTCAGTCAATTATGGCCAATTCGTTTTATATTGTTCAATACAGTTAAATAAATAGATAAATGAAAGGCAATTTTTTTGTATCCCCCCCCCCCCCCCCACCGTACAGAAAATAATACCAAACCGTGACTTCAAAACCGAGGTACGTACCGAACCGTGGATTTTGTGTACCGTTACACCCCTATAGGCTATATAACATACATGTGCAAGTAGATTACATTAACAAAACATATTGCTCTTTTGACATGTAGCCTACATATTTTTTATCATTAACGTTTATTTGTAACTCTTTTTTATTCTGTACTTAGTTTGAAAGTGGTCAGACAGTTCCCTCTGTGTAATACAGACAGTCTTCACACATTCATAAATAACACTTACAGAAAAGCTGATGGTATGGTATGGTTGAGTCTGTGTCTCCATTAGCTATGTTCAGCCTGGCTGGGGCTAGCCATGTTCTAGCATGGTATGGTATGGTTGAGTCTGTGTCTCCATTAGCTATGTTCAGCCTGGCTGGGGCTAGCCATGTTCTAGCATGGTATGGTATGGTTGAGTCTGTGTCTCCATTAGCTATGTTCAGCCTGGCTGGGGCTAGCCATGTTCTAGCATGGTATGGTATGGTTGAGTCTGTGTCTCCATTAGCTATGTTCAGCCTGGCTGGGGCTAGCCATGGTCTAGCATGGTATGGTATTGTAACAAGCTTGATAATAATAAACAAACCTGTTCAGCTATAAATAATGAGAGTACTGGAACAGTGTTAAATTCAAAGTGTTGTATTAACCAAAAAGAGGATCAAAATAAATGGGGCACCCCATAGCAACGTATGGTACAACAAAAATCATCTCAAACCAATAAGAACGGTCCTGTCAGCTTTACAGTCCATTAGCCCCAACATAAATGTTACCATGTATGTTTACCATGTATGTTTACCGTGTATAATGTTACCATGCCTATGTTACCATGTATGTTTACCATGTATGTTTACCATGTATAATGTACCGTGTATGATGTTACCATGTGTGTTTACCATGTATGTTTACCGTGTATAATGTTACCATGCCTATGTTACCATGTATGTTTACCATGTATGTTTACCATGTATAATGTACCGTGTATGATGTTACCATGTATGTTTACCATGTATGTTTACCATGTATAATGTACCGTGTATGATGTTACCATGTATGTTTACCATTTATGTTTACCGTGTATAATGTTACCATGCCTATGTTACCATGTATGTTTACCATGTATGTTTACCATGTATAATGTACCGTGTATAATGTTCAGGCCTACCAGACCATGCAGCCTGCATGGTAGTTAGTAGTGTCCAATAACACTCAAACCTTTGAGTGTCCAAAAGGTGATAAGTCCTGGGTTGATCCACATCTTAGAAAAGGAAAGGAAAAAGAAGTAATCCACTGGGAAGCAACACTGCAGCTGACCTGTCCTTGGTTACTGAAGAATCTTTTAGGAGGCCTGGCAAAATCCCTCCTTCCTCTCACAATAGCAGTAGCAAACAAAACTCCATGAGGCCATGATTCCAATCCAAGATGGCCCCCTGATGGTTAGCAGGGGCGTTTTTAGGGTTAGAAAACATTGGGGGCTTCAGCCCAGGGGGGTGGAGGGGGGGGGGGGTCCCCCTCCCTTTTTTTTTTTTTAAGCACAGAAATACGCAATTTTAGAGTAATTAGAGATGAATACTGAATAACTAGAATCATTAGAGGTTCTCAAAGTGAGGTCCAGGTCCATGAGAGGGATCTGGGCAGTCCCCATAGAAAATTCAAAGTTAACAGGACCAAATCATCAGTTTCTTATTTATTTATTTATTTATTTAGCCAGATAAAACATTGATCTGGTCCAAGAAGCCCCAACAGGAGTACAAATATACATATATACACATATATATACATATATATAATATATATACATATACTGTACATACATACACATATGCACCAATAACAAAATAAAAACACAGTTAAGAATCATACACATAAGCAAATAAACAAACAAACAAACATATGCACAGCCTATGTACAAAATAAATAAACAGTTCATCTCTAGTCTTTACAGTTTTCTTCAATTGCATAAACACTCAAATCAAAAGTATTACACAATTATCAAAACCTTACACTCAAGGAGCAAAATATAGGCCCAGATTTGCACCCCTACAATGTCAGCCTCACTTTTTGCAAAACAATACACACAGTGATTTGCAAAACACTAAACACACTTGCATTACATTAGACACAGAATGTCAAATTACCACATATGAGCCAATTGGTTAAACACAGCCATCAGATGCGCAAACACACCATTGCTTAATTGTAGATACACAATCAGGTTTAAGCACTATAAAAATGCAGCAGGTGAGTTCACCTGTCTTCAACCAAAATGGAAGGAGAGTGAAGTACTGTACACAGAGAACGTGAAAATATACAATACATTCTCTGCGTACTTCACTTACAGTACTCTAATCACTGAGAAGTAGAATTGCTAAATGTGTTTTAGGTTAAGCACAGCAGTGTGTGTAACTGGTTCAAACAGAATTAAGTCATTATGTAACGTGTGTTTCATATGGTAACAAAATTAGTGTATGGTTTTGACAAGTGTTTAATTTAGCAAAGGATCTGAGGTGTTCTGATAATTGTGTGTGTGGTTGTGCTAATTGTGTGTTTTGATTTTTGAAACACCGGGCCCCGTTTTCAAAATCATGCTTAGGCAATCGAAAAAAACTATTGTGTGTTTCATTATATACATATGTTTCAGTCTTCTCATAAAAAAAGATTCGATTTTTGGGTCTTTTCCTGCCTGTGAGGTTTTGCCCGCTGCTCACCACCTTTTCTCTGTTTCTTTAAAGCCTACTGTTAGAAATTCCCTTCTCACTCACTCTCTCTAGCCCCCACCCTCTCGTTCTTTACTCTCGTTTACTCTCAGTGGCCACACCTGGACTATTATCAATTACCTCTCGCACCTGTGGTGGCAGGCTAATTAGTTCCCCGGTGGGCTTTAAATACCAGGGCGCTTCCCCTCGTTTCGGCGTGGGGTCGTGTTGTATACTTGCCGAGTCATATTCTCTAAACATCTAGACTCTTTCGGGAGATCCTCTGTCTGCCTATGCTGTTTTATCTCCGGCGTGAGACGAGGTGCAAGCTTTGGCCACCTGTCGCCGTTTGCCTGGAGGGAGACATTGTACTGCGCTCTCTAATCCTCTACGGGAGGTATTCCAGTGTTCCACTCCAGACCAGCGCGCCAGATGCGCTCAAGCCTTCGTCTGCTGTCGCCGTAGCCTGTGGAGGAGACTGTTCTGCGCTCCCTGTAACTTCCACGGGAGGCACCCCAGCGTTCCACTGCAGACCCCAGCGCAGCTGTTCGTCCTGACGCACATCCAGACCAGCGCGCCAGATGCGCTCAAGCCTTCGTCTGCTGTCGCCGTAGCCTGTGGAGGAGACTGTTCTGCGCTCCCTGTAACTTCCACGGGAGGCACCCCAGCGTTCCACTGCAGACCCCAGCGCAGCTGTTCGTCCTGACGCACATCTAGACCAACGCGCATCTTCCGGACCCTCGGGCTTGGCACGCTCTCCAGTCACCAGCGCGCAACGCGCATCTTCAAGGGCTTGGCACGCTCTCCAGTCTCCAGCGCGCAACGCGCATCTTCAAGGGCTTGGCACGCTCTCCAGTCTCCAGCGCGCAACGCGCATCTTCAAGGGCTTGGCACGCTCTCCAGTCTCCAGTGCGCAACGCGCATCTTCCAAGGATCCTCGTGCTTGGCACACTCCTCCTCGCAGACGCACCCCGAGGCGTCTCTCGGTTCCGACGCGCACACCAAGGTGTGGCGCGCACTCTGTTCCTCGGCTCCGACAGCGGCTACCCGGTGGACGACACCCTCGCCACCGCCACTGTTCCGACGCGCACACCAAGGTGTGGCGCGCACTCTGTTCCTCGGCTCCGACAGCGGCTACCCGGTGGACGACACCCTCGCCACCGCCACTGTTCCGACGCGCACACCAAGGTGTGGCGCGCACTCTGTTCCTCGGCTCCGACAGCGGCTACCCGGTGGACGACACCCTCGCCACCGCCACTGTTCCGACGCGCACACCAAGGTGTGGCGCGCACTCTGTTCCTCGGCTCCGACAGCGGCTACCCGGTGGACGACACCCTCGCCACCGCCACTGTTCCGACGCGCACACCAAGGTGTGGCGCGCACTCTGTTCCTCGGCTCCGACAGCGGCTACCCGGTGGACGACACCCTCGCCACCGCCACTGTTCCAGCACTCTGTTCCTCGGCTCCGACAGTCGGCTACCCGGTGGACGACACCCTCGCCACCGCCACTGTTCCAGCACTCTGTTCCTCGGCTCGGACAGCCAGCCACCCGGTGGCGAAGCCCTCGCCCCGCTGCTGTCCCTGTACCTTTACGCATACGCCTGGGTGAGTTTTGATTGTGATGTCACTCACCCAGCGTAGTGCCCTTGCCCCCGTTCCCGCTGCTGTCCCTGAACCTTTACGCATACGCCTGGGTGAGTTTTGATTGTGATGTCACTCACTCAGCGTAATGCTTTTTGCCCCCCGTTCCCGCTGCTGTCCCTGTACCTTTACGCATACGCCTGGGTGAGTTTTGATTGTGATGTCACTCACTCAGCGTAATGCTTTTTGCCCCCCGTTCCCGCTGCTGTCCCTGTACCTTTACGCATACGCCTGGGTGAGTTTTGATTGTGATGTCACTCACTCAGCGTAATGCCCCTTGCCCTCGTCCCGCTGCTGTTCCTGTACCATTACGCATACGCCTGGGTGAGTTTTGATTGTGATGTCACTCACCCAGCGTATTGCCCCCTTTAGTTCTCACTTAGTTATTAGTTTGGACATTTCATCTCCCACTCTGTTTTGTTCTCTCGTGGATATTATTTTGGACATTTCATCTCCCACTGTGTGTTTGTTCACACGAAGATAGTATTTACTTTGTTACTTTGTTATTTGGACTGTTCTGCATCTGCTCTGTTTGTTCCCTTTGAATATTAACCCTCTCCTCTGTTCTGCAGAGCGGCCCAGATGTTTTCCCACCAGTCCCCAGTTCCTCCCTGTCCCCAGCCCGCCTCCGCGGTTCTCAGTCCCCAGTTCCTCCCTGTCCCCAGCCCGCCTCCGCGGTTCTCTGTCCCCAGTTCCTCCCTGTTCCCCAGCCCGCCTCCGCGGGCCTCAGTCCCCTCTGTCCCAAGTTCTCCCCTTCTAGTTCCACCTAGTCCCTAGTCCTCTATCCCTAGTTCTCCTAGTCCCTAGTCCTCTTTCCCTAGTTCTCCTAGTCTCTAGTTCCTCTGTTCCCTAGGCGTTCCCTTAACCTTCCCTTAGGCGTTCCCTTACCTTCCCATAGTGTTCCCTTTTCCTGCCCGCCTCTTAAAGGCACTTTACCTTCCCCTCTTGTGTTATTCCAGTGTTTTGTGTTTTCTCCCTTAAAGGGACAGTGCCCTTTTTCCCTGTTCTAAATAAATATCTGTTTCTTGGCAAACCATCATACCTGTCTTGTGTTGTGCGATTGGGGTCGGTTACAAACCATAACAGTACGACCCCACCAAATCGACGACCCCAGCCAGCACAGATGGTGTATGTTGAGTTTGCCTTTTTTTTTCTTGTTCCCTCTAGTTCCCCTCTAGCTCCCCTGTTAGCTCCCCTGTTAGCTTGTTAGTCTCCCCTCTAGCTCCCCTGTTAGCCCTGTTAGCTTCCCTGTTAGCCCAGTTTAGCTTCCTTGTTAGTCCTGTTTAGCTCCCTTGTTTAGCTTGTTAGTCTCCCCGGTTAGCTCCCCTGTTTGCTTCCCTGTTAGCCCTGTTTAGCTTCCCTGTTTAGCTCCCCTCTTAGCCCTGTTTGACCCCCCTGCAGCTTGTTAGGCCTCTACTATCAGCAGAGCCCCAGTCTGCTAGCTTGGCCCCGGCTGCTAGCACAGCTTCTATGTTAATGCAGCCTTGCAGCTGGCATAGGCCCTGTAGCTAGCCAGGCCCAAGCAGCTAACCCGGTCCCTCTGCATGGCCTCCACTTTTTTGTGTAGTATTCCCACTGCTAGGACTGCCCTTTCAGCTGGCAAGGTCAGTATTCCCACTGCTAGGACTGCCTTTCAGCTAGCAAGGTCAGTTTATCTCACACAGCTAGGACTGTCCTTCCAGCTAGCTTGTTCTCTCATGCTGGTCCAACCCTTTCCCCCTGCTAGCCTAGCTCGGCAGCTAGCGCAGCCTCTATGTTGATATAGCAGTACAGCTAGCATAGGCCCTGTAGCTATCAGTGCCCTGGCAGCTACCCTTTCCCTCTGCTAGCCTAGCTCCGGCAGCTTGCGCAGCCTCTATGTTGATGTAGCAGTACAGCTAGCATAGGCCCTGTAGCTATCAGTGCCCTGGCAGCTAACCTTCCCTCTGCTAGCCCTTTCCCGGTGCTACCATGGTTACCCCTTTGCTACCCTGCTTGCCCCTCAGTTTCTCTAAACCAGTTCTCTAGACCAGTTCTCTAGCCCAGTTCTCTAGACCAGTTCCTCTAGACTAGTTCTCTAGACCCAGTTCCTCTAGACCGTTTCCTCTAGACCAGTTCCCCCAGTTGCCCCTCTGCTACCCTAGTTACCCCTCGGCGACCCTGTTTCTTTTGCTAGCCCCACTCTTGTGGTGGCTTCCCCTGCTGGCTTGGCCAGTACCTCTTGTTTTGCCCCCTGCCACTCTGTCTGTATTTGTTTTGGGTCGCCGGGTGGCTCCCGTTGAGGGGGGGGTACTGTGAGGTTTTGCCCGCTGCTCACCACCTTTTCTCTGTTTCTTTAAAGCCTACTGTTAGAAATTCCCTTCTCACTCACTCTCTCTAGCCCCCACCCTCTCGTTCTTTACTCTCGTTTACTCTCAGTGGCCACACCTGGACTATTATCAATTACCTCTCGCACCTGTGGTGGCAGGCTAATTAGTTCCCCGGTGGGCTTTAAATACCAGGGCGCTTCCCCTCGTTTCGGCGTGGGGTCGTGTTGTATACTTGCCGAGTCATATTCTCTAAACATCTAGACTCTTTCGGGAGATCCTCTGTCTGCCTATGCTGTTTTATCTCCGGCGTGAGACGAGGTGCAAGCTTTGGCCACCTGTCGCCGTTTGCCTGGAGGGAGACATTGTACTGCGCTCTCTAATCCTCTACGGGAGGTATTCCAGTGTTCCACTCCAGACCAGCGCGCCAGATGCGCTCAAGCCTTCGTCTGCTGTCGCCGTAGCCTGTGGAGGAGACTGTTCTGCGCTCCCTGTAACTTCCACGGGAGGCACCCCAGCGTTCCACTGCAGACCCCAGCGCAGCTGTTCGTCCTGACGCACATCCAGACCAGCGCGCCAGATGCGCTCAAGCCTTCGTCTGCTGTCGCCGTAGCCTGTGGAGGAGACTGTTCTGCGCTCCCTGTAACTTCCACGGGAGGCACCCCAGCGTTCCACTGCAGACCCCAGCGCAGCTGTTCGTCCTGACGCACATCTAGACCAACGCGCATCTTCCGGACCCTCGGGCTTGGCACGCTCTCCAGTCACCAGCGCGCAACGCGCATCTTCAAGGGCTTGGCACGCTCTCCAGTCTCCAGCGCGCAACGCGCATCTTCAAGGGCTTGGCACGCTCTCCAGTCTCCAGCGCGCAACGCGCATCTTCAAGGGCTTGGCACGCTCTCCAGTCTCCAGCGCGCAACGCGCATCTTCCAAGGATCCTCGTGCTTGGCACACTCCTCCTCGCAGACCTCGGTTCCGACACGCACACCAAGGTGTGGCGCGCACTCTGTTCCTCGGCTCCGACAGCGGCTACCCGGTGGACGACACCCTCGCCACCGCCACTGTTCCGACGCGCACACCAAGGTGTGGCGCGCACTCTGTTCCTCGGCTCCGACAGCGGCTACCCGGTGGACGACACCCTCGCCACCGCCACTGTTCCGACGCGCACACCAAGGTGTGGCGCGCACTCTGTTCCTCGGCTCCGACAGCGGCTACCCGGTGGACGACACCCTCGCCACCGCCACTGTTCCGACGCGCACACCAAGGTGTGGCGCGCACTCTGTTCCTCGGCTCCGACAGCGGCTACCCGGTGGACGACACCCTCGCCACCGCCACTGTTCCGACGCGCACACCAAGGTGTGGCGCGCACTCTGTTCCTCGGCTCCGACAGCGGCTACCCGGTGGACGACACCCTCGCCACCGCCACTGTTCCAGCACTCTGTTCCTCGGCTCCGACAGTCGGCTACCCGGTGGACGACACCCTCGCCACCGCCACTGTTCCAGCACTCTGTTCCTCGGCTCGGACAGCCAGCCACCCGGTGGCGAAGCCCTCGCCCCGCTGCTGTCCCTGTACCTTTACGCATACGCCTGGGTGAGTTTTGATTGTGATGTCACTCACCCAGCGTAGTGCCCTTGCCCCCGTTCCCGCTGCTGTCCCTGAACCTTTACGCATACGCCTGGGTGAGTTTTGATTGTGATGTCACTCACTCAGCGTAATGCTTTTTGCCCCCCGTTCCCGCTGCTGTCCCTGTACCTTTACGCATACGCCTGGGTGAGTTTTGATTGTGATGTCACTCACTCAGCGTAATGCTTTTTGCCCCCCGTTCCCGCTGCTGTCCCTGTACCTTTACGCATACGCCTGGGTGAGTTTTGATTGTGATGTCACTCACTCAGCGTAATGCCCCTTGCCCTCGTCCCGCTGCTGTTCCTGTACCATTACGCATACGCCTGGGTGAGTTTTGATTGTGATGTCACTCACCCAGCGTATTGCCCCCTTTAGTTCTCACTTAGTTATTAGTTTGGACATTTCATCTCCCACTCTGTTTTGTTCTCTCGTGGATATTATTTTGGACATTTCATCTCCCACTGTGTGTTTGTTCACACGAAGATAGTATTTACTTTGTTACTTTGTTATTTGGACTGTTCTGCATCTGCTCTGTTTGTTCCCTTTGAATATTAACCCTCTCCTCTGTTCTGCAGAGCGGCCCAGATGTTTTCCCACCAGTCCCCAGTTCCTCCCTGTCCCCAGCCCGCCTCCGCGGTTCTCTGTCCCCAGTTCCTCCCTGTTCCCCAGCCCGCCTCCGCGGGCCTCAGTCCCCTCTGTCCCAAGTTCTCCCCTTCTAGTTCCACCTAGTCCCTAGTCCTCTATCCCTAGTTCTCCTAGTCCCTAGTCCTCTTTCCCTAGTTCTCCTAGTCTCTAGTTCCTCTGTTCCCTAGGCGTTCCCTTAACCTTCCCTTAGGCGTTCCCTTACCTTCCCATAGTGTTCCCTTTTCCTGCCCGCCTCTTAAAGGCACTTTACCTTCCCCTCTTGTGTTATTCCAGTGTTTTGTGTTTTCTCCCTTAAAGGGACAGTGCCCTTTTTCCCTGTTCTAAATAAATATCTGTTTCTTGGCAAACCATCATACCTGTCTTGTGTTGTGCGATTGGGGTCGGTTACAAACCATAACACTGCCTTTGGTCCGCTTTGCATTTACATCTCAAATGAACCGCAGCAGGGTTCACTTGCAAGAGTGAATGAGCTTTCACACCACCCCAAACCAACCGGACTATCCGAGGTTCGATTAAAGCTTATTATAGGACACTGGACATGGGTATGGATGGCTCCAGGTGCTGCTGCGTTAAAGTGCACATCTTCAATATCTGTACTATTTAAAAGCACAGTGCAGGACACAATCAAAGGTTATCGCACCTCAGAGATGGCAGTGGACATGTATGACAGGACAAAGGCCATATGTAATGGCCTTTGGATTGAAGAACATACTACCAGCCAAAGGAGGAAGCAGAAAAGGATGGACGAGTATGTAGTTGAGTGATCTTGTGGCACAAGCTCAGACCTCAGCTCAGGAGATCAGCTGAGACAGAGACTGTTCTATCCAGTCGTCGACAGAATGCTGCAAGAGCTTGAGAGCAGGTTCTCATGAGTTGGATAACAACTTATGAGAGGCATACAGGCATGTTATCCAGCCTCAGACCAGTTTCTCTCAGTGGAATTGCTGCAACCCCTCGCCACACATTACAATATCCAACTATTGCCAGAGGAGATCACAGTTGCAAAGTGTTTCCTGGTCAGGAACTCAGGACAGGCAGAGATGCAGTCCCTACTATCCAAAGTGTCTTTTCCCTCCTGGATGATAATAATAATAATAATAATAATAATAATAATAATAATAATAATAATAATAATAATAATAATAATAATAATAATAATAATAATAATAATAATAATAATAATAATAATAATAATAATAATAATGCATTTGATTTATAAGGCGCCTTTCAGGACACTAAAAAAAAAGTCCACAAACCGGTGAATCAAAGAATTATAGGATCAAATGAAAACTACTTACTAAAAATGTTTAAAAGTACTAAAAACCAACAAAAAATACCAAACACTAACAAACATTCAGCACAGACAATGGGGATGCTGACATAAAAAAAAAAAAGTTAAAAAAAGCCCCGGAAGCCCAGGGCTAACGACGCCACTGGTTAGGACCGCCCCTAACCACACCCATACCTGGAATCTTAACTCTTTCAGTGCCACTCACGAGATTTCTCGTGTTTTTTTATAGGTGGTTGCTAGCCACTCACGAGATTTCTCGGATTTTTTTTTTTTTTTTGCGATCTGAAAAATTATTGCATCACCCGAGCCTACCCGAGTATTGCCGAGCTGCGCCGGTGATCACTGTGGAAAAAAGCGCCCCCTGTCGTCTCCCAGATGACATAAGTGATTTTGGAATGGACTCAATGAAAATGAATGGGGAAAAAAATCCGGTACTCCACATTTTCCAGTTCACTGATCCAGCCGGGGTTACTAGAGTTCATTCTGGAGCCTCAGATCTCCGCGGATCATGGAGAACCACTGTGTCGCGTTGGATCCATACACGTATCGATTTTTTCGAATGGTGATCAGGAATTGGAATATACCAGTTGGATACCATCTGATGTCAGGTAAGGACTCTATGTTATCAGTGGTAGGATAATCAGAGTAATTTTGATGAAGTTATAAGCTGTTTTGTGAAATCTCTTCTTTCGTTTTCACTGTAAAAGTCCGAGAGGAAATCAACAAGGCGATTGTCCGCGCGCGGCCGTAATGTGCGTGCGTGCACGTATAATATTGATCATCTAGCGTTTATTTGAAAACGATTCATAAAAAGGCCGACGAATATCAACGTTGTGGAATATTCCACTAAAAGACGATTTTCATAGAATGCTCCAGAATGAGTTGTTTTTTATATCAAAACGGGGGCTTTTCTAACTGCTCTGAAACGGCAACGACGCGATAAAAAAACAATCTGCCTTCACAGCACTGTCTGGAACATAGTCTTTGATAATGCGATGGGCAGATTAGACACATAGCCATAATTTAAAACATAGATTAGGCGATATTAACGTTAACATTGGCGCGGATGGTGGCATTCAAGCGGTAAAATGGAAAACCAGGGATGGCATTTAAAGAGTTAAAGGTCAAGTGACCCAAATATGCTGACATTGGCATATCCTAACATATTGGGCCCACACTTCATTTATCAACACATTGACATCTTCTTCATAAAGTAACGCATGTTACAGTGTTTCCATTGCATTTTTACAGTTGGTACACAAGCTAAACCATGATGATACAAGAGTCCCAGACGGTTTTGCCAGGTTGTGAAAGGTGTCTGTATTAGCCGGGGTCCAGCCAGGTCTGGCCAGCTTGTGAAAGACAATGGAGGCCCTCACTATGTGCCAGACAGGCCACAGTGTGTATGTATGTGTGTGTGTGTGTGTGTGTGTGTGTGTGTGTGTGTGTTGTGTGTGTGTGTGTGTGTGTGTGTGTGTGTGTGTGTATGTGTGTGTGTGTGTGTGTGTGTGTGTGTGTGTGTGTGTGTGTGTGTGTGTGTGTGTGTGTGTGTGTGTGTGTGTGTGTGTGTGTGTGTGTGTGTGTGTATGTGTGTGTGTGTGTGTGTGTGTGTGTGTGTGTGTGTGTGTGTGTGTGTGTGTGTGTGTGTGTGTGCACGAGATGTTAGTGAGCAAACTTGGAAAGAAGCTGCTACTACCACACTTGCTTTATGCTCAGCATAATGGTCTTGGTCAGTGATAGGTGCAATGAGTAAAATTCTTTCAGCGGGCGTCTATTGGCACCGGAGCAGTCCAACAAGCAAAGCAAGGCGCTTTGTCCGTATTAATATAATAGACTTATAATACATAACCATCGTTCTTTCTGTCTCCAAATAAATCATATAATTCTACAATGTGTTTGTGTGGGTACTACTAGCGTACATTGTAAAAGCTTTGAAGCTACAGATAGGGTCAATAATCTGTTAATAAGGCTCTGCTTCAGTGGCCACATGGAGGCTGATATCCTAATCTGATTAAATTATTCATCAAAGCTAATTAAATGCCATTATGCCATGGGCGCACAGTCAGCAGGTGACGCGAGGACTGCCGGAGATCCTGGCTGTGCTGTGATGTGTTTTCCGCCCACATGAACCGGGAAATTAATATACCTTAAATATAATATAAATGATCAAATATAATATTATAACATAATATGGAACTACCTAAAAAATATATATGATAAATTCATAGCGCACTGATCATTTAGCCTGAAGGGATTCACCAAACGAACTAGACATGTGACGATGATTGACAGCAGGTAGATCCCAGAACAAATCCGCAATCCACCTTGTGACCCTCCGCCCCTAATCCCAGCCATTGAGGAGTAGTTAATGTTTATTATAGCTTTATGAGAATAGCACCACTGTGAGGCAAGATGACTCGAAGGTTCACAGGCCTCCTTGTTATTGTAAAGCATATTTGTCAAGTTTGGTGGAAATCGGACCAATGCGTTAAACCGGTAACTAATCATTTCCTGTTTACCATGCGTTTTTCCTGAAGTTTTGCTGGATCTGGTGGTCATTATGGTTCATATGTTAGTCCCCAGACACGCACGTGTCAGGACTGCTTGTTCTCCCTAAATCATCCTCACTCTTCAGTGGCTGCATCTCTCTCCCTCATTCTCCTCCTCTCTCTCCCTCATCATCCTCCTCTCTCTCCCTCATCATCCTCTTCTCTCTCCCTCATCATCCTCCTCTCTCTCCCTCATCATCCTCTTCTCTCTCCCTCATCCTCCTCCTCTCTCTCCTCTCCCCTTGTTTTGAATGTTAAAAGACTCAGCTAGCGACAGCTTCATTCTATCACTTGATTGCTTGAATGGGTTAAATAGACAATAGTCTTCACAATGAATGCGCTGCTTCAGCTCTGATTCGTGCAGTTTCCTTGACTGATGATTTTTTTTTGACTACACAAAGTTACCACTTGCATATTCCAGTCAGGGAGTCACGGAACGTTATTTGATTAGATTAGATTTAAATGTATTGCAATGTATTGCAAAATGCACAAGTACAGTACTTATGAAAATAAATTTGGCATCCAACCAGAGTGCAAATGTAACAGTAAAGTGCAACAGCAATATACAATGTACACAGACTTGGCTGACAGGAGGAGCATGTTCAGTGCTAGGCTCACACTACCCAAATGCAGCACTGAACGGCACAGGAAGTCCTTCATTCCAACAGCCATCAGACTATATAATGCATCACTGTGCCTCACTGCATCACTGAGCACAGAGCGGCAGCTCAATAGTGGCAGGAGGACGCGACTAGCGGCCTCCAGGCTCCACAACAGGGGGCAGCGACGGCTGCCAGACATTGATCTAAGTCTTATTGGAACCCAAGGAGGACAATACACTATCTAAAGCATACTGCACCTAGTTACACTGAATACTGGAATATATATTTCATATTTCATTTAGTTAGATTTAAATTATAATTATATTGACAATTGTTTACCCCATGCTCAGTATGCTCAGTATATTCTTACTGTATTTATTTCTGTATATTTTATTTCATTTCATGTTATCCTATTTTATTTTACTCTACTCTTATCCTAGGCAACTTGATTTGATTGTGTTATTATTCTAATTTGTGACCTGTCCTGTCTAAATGTTTAAATGTTGAGCGATTTGCAGTGTCTAATTTCCCACAGGATAATAAAAGTATTTCTATTCTATTCAGGTGATTCAACTGGATACAAAGTATATAAATCAATACTACTGAGTAATAGTGCAGTCAAATGTATGTACAGAGTTTAGTATTCATATTAGATGTGTCTGGCATGTTCAGCTAATAGAAAGATAAGCAATAATCAAAATATAATCTCAAAATAGATAATATGACTCATCTCTCATGTGCATCTGCATCTTTGTTTTAATGAACCATTCCATTTCACGCCCACAAATATGAACTGCACTTCACCCTAAGCAACGTGAGAAGGATCCGTCCCTTCCTGACAAAAGAAGCCACCCAACTCCCAACCCTGCAGTCATGTCATGCTTCAGCAATTGCAACAGTCTGCTAGCTGGTTTACCGGCTTGCGCCACCAAGGCGCTTCGATTTATACAGAACACAGCGGCCAGCCTTGATCTCCGACCTACCAAAGTCAGCCCAGGTCACCCCACACGTCTCAGAGAGCTGCACTGGCTTCCCGTTGCTGCACAGATCCGTGCAACAAAGGGAACGGCTCTTTCATTGGTCTTCCAATGGTCTCTAACAACTACACCCTCAAGAGCCCTACACTCAATTAGAAATCTTAGTTTACTACTATGTACGTACTATGCTACTATACCTATACTACTATCTACTATGTACTATGCTACAATGTCTATACTACTATATACTATGTACAATGATACTCTACCTATACTACTACCTACTATGCTACTATGTCTATACTACTATGCACTCAGAGTGAACACTGAGGTTTGGCACTGCTAGATGAACAATACCCTTAGCTGCCAGAGGTGAATCCCTCCTGCTGACAATTTGCATGTCGCTTTGGATAAAAGCATCAGCTAAATGACTAAATGTAAATTATGTAAATGTGTGTGTGTGTGTGTGTGTGTGTGTGTGTGTGTGTGTGTGTGTGTGTGTGTGTGTGTGTGTGTGTGTGTGTGTGTGTGTGTGTGTGTGTGTGTGTGTGTGTGTGTGTGTGTGTGTGTGTGTGTGTGTGTGTGCTAGTGGGAGGAACAGTACTGAAGTGGATTAATGAGATTAGGATAGACTTTCTCTCTCTCACCTTCATTCTATCTCTTCTCTCATCCCTCTCCTCTCATTGACACAACCCTTCTGTAGGCCTCCTCTCTCAATCTGTTCTCAGCTTTAGCCCTTGTTTCTCTCTCTATCCCCCCTTCTCTCTCTGTCTCTCTTTTCCCTCTTTCTTGGTCTCTCTATCCCTCTCCCTCTCTCTCTCCCTCTCTATCTCTTTCTACCCTCTCTCTCTCCTCTCTCTCTTTCACTCCTTTCTCTTTGTCTCTCCCCCCTCTGTCTCTCCCTTTCTCTCTCTCCTCTGTCTCTCTCCTCTCTCTATCCCCTCTATCTGTCTCTCTTTCTCTCTCTCTCTCTCTCTCTCTCTCTCTCTCTCTCTCTCTCTCTCTCTCTCTCTCTCTCTCTCTCTCTCTCTCTCTCTCTCTCTGACTCTGCCTATTTCTGTATCTGTCTCTCTCCCCCTCCCTCCCTTTCAATTTAATTAAATTCAAATAATGTTCATTGGCATGAATGGAAGATAACCAACACTTCCAAACGCCACACAGTAATTAGCATATTGTAGCCGTCTGATGAAAACCACTTATCTCCAGGTTTGGTCATTTTCAATTATTTACTGGGAATGATTGTTTACATGGTGCTCTATCATGTGAGCCAGTTCCACACAACCCTACAGTAAGACCTATGAAACACATTGAAAACCCAATGTATGACTTAAAAAATACATGGATGTTTTTCTGAATTCCTGAATTCTAGAATACCATGCGACAGCGATGGTATTCTACATTACATTAGAAATAAATGACGATATGATAAATTATGCTGTCAAACAGTGGCCTCTTGTGGGTTGTCAGACCTGTCTTGGCAGAGCCTGATGTGTGGCCAGTGAGAGAAAACGGTGCTTTTTCAATGTATGTGATGTATAGATTGGGGAGAGATGACCACAGCTAAACCGGTGGTAACGAAATGTGCATGGAGGTTGGTTCAGAACGGTGACCAGTGGATTGAATACACTGCCAGCGAGGGTGTTTGTTGACATTCCTCGGAAGAACATCTGAGATAAGACGAAGTGTCTCCCAGAGCGAGGGAGAGCGGTTCACAGTAGAGAAACGTTTTGAAGTGTGTGTAAAGGTTAAACGCAGTTGTCATGACAACACGTCGCATGACAACCAGAAGGCGGGGCCGTCGTTGCGACGATGAACATCTATAAGTCGAACAGTGTTTCCGGGTGTTGAGCAGACTAAAATCTGACTGAGACTAAGAGGGAAGAAACCAGAAGAGACTCTCTCTCCTCTTATCACGGAGGGGGGGGGGGGAAGAATGCCACACATCATTAGCTTCGGCTAACACGAGGAGGGTTAGGCTGACGACCAGGCCTGAACACTATTGGACTGAATAACAAAAGGACGATAGACGAACACACCGAAAGATCATTAGAAATAGACTCTTCAAGGACAATACAATCTGTTAACATCTGAGCTGAGGTTTCTGTTTAGAGAAATAAAACCACGCTTTTCCTTGTAAGGTATTTCACGTTGTCGAAGTGTCGAATTCTTACGGAGGTGGAGAATTATTATGGTTTATGGATTGCACTAACGGGGGAGATAAGGATCTTATCAACCAGTATCGGAGACGTCAGGACCATTAAAAGTACACAACGCAGAGGAATTGGATGGAGAGCCAAACAGACGAAGACGTGATACTGGCCAGTTTGATCAGGATCTTACAGTTGGTGCCGATGACCCGGATTTGCAAGAGATTAAAACAACGGGAACAGTTGGTTGTTGATGACAGCCGGATTTGCAAGAGATAAGAACAACGGATAAAGACTTTTTCAATAATGGGGCGACAGTGGACAACAGTCATCAATGTGTGGGAGAATCATGATCGAAGCAAGGCCGGCCAGCCCTGGGAGAGAGCGTCGAGTCGAGCGGTCATGAGGCGGACCAGCGCTGTAGGAGAAACAGCGCTCCGGAGAAAGATGTGAGTTCACTGTGCACACATGGTTGTTTTGATCTTTTAAGCCAAATAAAAACGAACAGATATGTGCATCCGTAAATAAGAAGCGACAGAGAAGCCAGCTGTAATAATATGAGCAGAGAGCCATGGTGTTTTGAGAAACCAAGATGGGTTTTATCTACGGGGAATGAAAAACAAACGGGCCGGTGAAGGAAGGCAGTGTTCTAAGGGGTTAATTCCATTTTTGTTGGTCTGTAATATAAGGGTTATTTTTCAGACCTACCGTCATTTGGCATTCAGTCTATTTTTGACCTGTTCAGTACTTGCATGTTAGTAGATCATCTAT
Organism: Notolepis coatsorum; assembly: GCF_963971535.1. Classification (NCBI taxonomy): domain Eukaryota; kingdom Metazoa; phylum Chordata; class Actinopteri; order Aulopiformes; family Paralepididae; genus Notolepis; species Notolepis coatsorum. Next base: position 36,745,362 of record NC_140169.1, on the reverse strand, counting down.
TGTCATGTGACCTGCAGACATCATTATGACCTGTTTGGCCGACGAGACTCTAAGAGGCAGTTGTTTTGTTGTTAGGCCTTGAAAAAGGAGGGCAGCGGCCGTTTGTTTGAGAGTAGCCATTTGCACAGAGCCGCAAAGGGCCACGAGGAGGATGAGACAAGATGGCAGAGCCACGAGGAGATAACAACAGATAAAGAACCAGGAAGTGACACGTCAACTAAAACACCATCGAGGAGGAGTAGGTCGCCACCTAGTGGCGGAGGGGGGGTAGTGCTGGGGAGTTTTCATTACCCATAGGGGAATATTTAGCACAGAGATGGTGCAGTTATTTGAATGGGTTAATTATTGAATAAAGAGGGAGTTTGAATTCCAGTGGGGCCTTCTCACACCTAATAAATAGGCAGAGTCTTGAGGGGACACGTCACCAGAAATAACTGGCGCGCGCTGGGGGTCACCCGTGGGACAAACGTAGAGCGCCGAGTGGGTATCGTTTAGCTGCTGGTGTCACGCCGGAAGACAACAAAACAGGGAACAGCCCTGTAGGATTAGATATGGGTGTTGAGAAGGTGGGGGACTAATAGAGAACAAATAGCGCCATGGGCTGTAGGACACTCACACCGTCCAACAGTCTGAAAGGGCGTGGCCATGGCAGGGGCTTGCAGAGGAAAAAATATAGAGAGAACGAGCTGCAGGCCCAAAGCCACGGTAGACTAATAGAAAACACAGGGTCGAGTGTACAGAAAGACTGCCGGTGTTGTGTTTCTGCTTTCAAGGGGGGAATGACACCGACAGCGATGGAGATGGCCAGGAGACAGACTGGAGGAGGAGGAAGCCGCAGGGGCCAGGCACGGCAGCCTGGTACACAGATCGTCCACGACGAGAGAGAGGAGACGGCGGCGGTGGAGGAGCAGATGTGGAGAGGACAGCCAGAGACACTGAGCAGTAGCAGACCAGGGGAGACATTTTTGCCTAGGGGACCGCGCCCTGGGAGGGGGACCAGCTCAGGAAAGGAGCCATCACTGAAAGGGGCCCTTGCCCTAGAAGACGGGGCCGGCCCAAGATGGGAGGTGTACTGTAAGAGAGGGAAGGGAGCGCTCTGATTTGGACGTGGGGTACCTAATAGGGGGGCCGAAGGGTTTTAGGTGTGTCGTCTGAAAAGTTGCAATCTGTGTTTTTCTCTGTCTCTCTCTCTCTCTCTCTCTCTCTCTCTCTCCTCCATGACCGTTGTTTATCCTTTCTGGTTTGGGTGTGATGCGGGTAATGGAAAACGAGGAAAAACAGCAGACGGCGGGGCCCTAATTGTTATGAGTCTATTTTTGGGTATAATTAATTGAAAAACCAAGTAGTCTGTTGATTCTGAAAGTTGATTGAGAATCAAAGGGGGGAATGAGAGAAAACGGTGCTTTTTCAATGTATGTGATGTATAGATTGGGGAGAGATGACAACAGCTAAAACGGTGGTAACGAAATGTGCATGGAGGTTGGTTCAGAACGGTGACCAGTGGATTGAATACACTGCCAGCGAGGGTGTTTGTTGACATTCCTCGGAAGAACATCTGAGATAAGACGGAGTGTCTCCCAGAGCGAGGGAGAGCGGTTCACAGTAGAGAAACGTTTTGAAGTGTGTGTAAAGGTTAAACGCAGTTGTCATGACAACACGTCGCATGACAACCAGAAGGCGGTTGAGCAGACTAAAATCTGACTGAGACTAAGAGGGAAGAAACCAGAAGAGACTCTCTCTCCTCTTATCACGGAGGGGGGGGGGGGGGGGGGGAGAATGCCACACATCATTAGCTTCGGCTAACACGAGGAGGGTTAGGCTGACGACTAGGCCTGAACACTATTGGACTGAATAACAAAAGGACGATAGACGAACACACCGAAAGATCATTAGAAATAGACTCTTCAAGGACAATACAATCTGTTAACATCTGAGCTGAGGTTTCTGTTTAGAGAAATAAAACCACGCTTTTCCTTGTAAGGTATTTCACGTTGTCGAAGTGTCGAATTCTTACGGAGGTGGAGAATTATTATGGTTTATGGATTGCACTAACGGGGGAGATAAGGATCTTATCAACCAGTATCGGAGACGTCAGGACCATTAAAAGTACACAACGCAAAGGAATTGGATGGAGAGCCAAACAGACGAAGACGTGATACTGGCCAGTTTGATCAGGATCTTACACCAGGAATAACAACCCCCCCCCCTAGACCCACACATCAGACCAAAACAAAATGTGTAAACAAAGTGCAATACAGATTCTACCTTTAACCCCTTAAGCCTGATCGCGAGATTCATTTAAATACATCAATACGTATTAATTAATGTTATACATAAAATGTTATCGGAATCTGGTGAAAAATGGCGGAGCTATGGACATATACAAAAGTAACTGAACTTACAGTAGATTTCATTCACAGTCTTTGCTGCCCTGTAACGAGCGCTGGGTGGTACTAAATCCAGATTTAACTCTGCCATTGGAAAGAGGAGATTTGGCCCGATCCAGAGATGTATGACTTGGCCATAATAAGGTAATTTATAGGCCTGATATTCTATATTCATATTTCAAATTGCATGTGTCCGGATGACAAAATCCTGTACTGTATCTACAAAAAACCCTGTAAATCATTTGCCCTTTATTAATTTGCTTAGATATTTTGTTCATTTTGTATCTTGATCTCAAGATGGTGCTGAATGAGTTCAGCTCATGTCTGGTCAATGTTAGCATGGTGTTATTCACCAAAATAATATAATAATCATTTATTTATATTCTCCTTTGGTTCATTACAATTTACTCAAGCATAGTAACATACACAATATTTCTGATACTGGGAATACCCTGAGGCCCATATATGTCCCTAGATACCAAGAACATGCAAATGGCCATGTAGAAGTGGAGAAATGTTCCATTTACTTGGGTATGTATTTATGGCTAGGGCTTAAGAGGTTAAGTATTATTTATTACATGGCTTTGTTGAACACTTGATTCTGATTGGTCAATGAGAATGAGGCTGAGAACCACACTCTATGCAGAGTGTTGAGTGACGTTCCACTGTCAGCAATATCAAGAGGAAGTAAACTAACCGGTGCTAGTTATTCTCATATAACTGTCTGTATATACTGTTGTTACGTTCCAGCATGTGGCTGTTGTATGTTGTTTGTACTTTTGTGCCCCCCCCCCTTTCTCTCTCTTTCTCTCTATCTCTCCTTCTCTCTCTCCCACTCCCTCCACCTGCTATACTCTGATCCAGGTTCCTGTCCTTCATTAGGACACTAATTGGAAATCAGCCAGTCATCCCAGCCATCAAGCAAATCACCAGTTGACCAATCGGAAGCCCTCCTCTTGTTTGAAAACCCATGTAGCACTTCCTGTTTCCCCCCCTTCTTTTTGGCTCTATGCTGTTGGTTAAATGTTTGACTCTGATATATTTAGCCAACTTGGTACAAGTGTGTGTGTGTGTGTGGGTTGGGAATTGGAGCAGGTAAGGGCCCAACACATTTGGTGCTACACGTAGTGGTTTTATTGTCTAGACACACTAGGTAAGGAGTGATGCCACTCATTGTAGGTTTTGGACATAACGTTTGGTTAGTCAGTGTAGGTACTAGTGAGCAGTAGGTTTTTTTTTACCTTTGTGTTTGTATATAGGTAGACAAGGTATTCCTTACTGAGTTAGTTGTGTTTTGTTTTACTTAGTTTATTCCTTTGGCATCATTCAAGCTCCTTTTCCCTCCCCCCCCCCCTTTTCCCCTTGGTTGTGTGTATCAAATCCACCATTGTCATTGTCTATTAGTCTGTTTTGTTTGTATATATAAAAGGCACAATATATTACTTTCTTTCACCTAAACTTGTTGTGGGCATTGAATTATTTATCATTTGGTTCATTTATCACTAATTACAACACAATCATCTTTTATGTTATTCACCCCTTCCCCTAGACATACTGGGGTTGTAACATAAAATGGGGGCTCGTCCGGGATCTCCTGTAAAGGGTTCCTGGTTTTGATGATTGTTTGTGGCAATGATCCACATAATTAATTCTTTCCTACTGTTATTGGTATTTTGTGATTGGTGTACTGTTGCTGTCCACTGCTGACATGGCACAGTTTACCATAGAACAGTTTGTTCAGAATCCCTCTGTTGAAATTTTTGTTAAGTGCCGAAAGGATGATTTGTTACTGATGGGCAAGCACTATGGTCTCCAGATATCAAGGTCTCTGCTTAAAAAAGAGATTAGGTCTATGGTGTTGGACAAATTGGTGGAGATGGAGATACTTGTGTTGCCAGAGCAGCCTGGTTCTAGTGCCTTGGAGGAAGAGGGGACTACAGAAGTTAGTTCTCCTTTGTTTCAGGAGGAGCAACAAAAGTCACCGGTTGGCTTGGGTGCGAAGGCAGAGGTGAAACCACCTGCTACCTTACCTCGCTTTGACCCGCTCTCTCCTAGCTCAACCAGTTCAGTGGTTGATGCACGAATGAAAATTCGCTTGACTCGGCTTCACATGGAAGCTCAAGAGAAGGCTGAGGCACGACAAATAGATTTCAGGCTAGCAGTACGCAAGCTGGAAATCGAGGCTGAAACGGCTGTTAAAATACGACAGCTGGAGTTGGAAAATGCAAGAGATGGTTTCCAGTCTCCGATGGCATCTTCATCTCAATCAATTCTGTCTAGGTCATTTGACATAAGTAAAAATATATCTCTAGTTCCACCTTTTCGGGAGACCGAAGTAGATGCCTACTTCAGTGCATTTGAGCGTATTGCTACATCCCTTCAGTGGCCGAAGGAGGCATGGCCTCTATTGTTACAGTGTAAACTGAGTGGAAAAGCTCAGGAGGTGATTTCTTCTCTGTCCATTAATGATTCATTGCAATATGACATTGTGAAGTCTGTTGTTCTCCGTGCATATGAGTTGGTGCCAGAGGCCTATAGGCAACGATTCAGGAATCACAAGAAGTCCTCAAGTCAGACATTTGTTGAGTTCGGCAGAGAGAAGGGAACTCTCTTTGACAAGTGGTGTAGTGCTAACAAGTCTACTGACTACAACTCTCTTAGAGAACTAATACTGTTGGAGGAATTTAAGAATTGTGTGTCTGAACGCATTGTGGTATACTTAAATGACCAGAAGGTAACTTCTTTGTCACAGGCTGCAGTGTTTGTAGATGAGTTCACGCTTATTCACAAAACGGTCTTTACACCATCCCGTAGTGATAAGTTTGCAGGACCACTTCCTAAAGGCCCTGTGTCACAATCAGGCTATATGACACTGCCACCTGCCCACTCAAAAACCGACCGTGAATGTTATTACTGCCATAAGACTGGGCATCTCATTGCTGACTGCCACATTCTTAAACGTAAACAACAGCAAGGTCAGAGTTCAGGCCAGACAAAAGGGGTAGGCTTTGTTAAGACAATTAGGCCGTCTGCCTCAGGTCAGCCCACCGAACCGGATCCTAGTTTTAAGCCATTCATTTTTGATGGGTTAATTTCTCTCACTGGAAATCCGAGTGATCAGAAGTCTGTTCATATCCTAAGGGATACTGGTGCTAAGCAGTCCTTCCTGCTTGCTAATGTTCTGCCCTTTTCTGACCAAACGTCCTGTGGCTCTAGTGTTATAGTGCAGGGAATTGAAATGGGTTTCATTCCTGTGCCATTGCATAAGGTCCACGTCCAGTCCGATTTGGCTCCTGGGTTCTTTGATATTGCTGTGCGTCATGCATTGCCAATCGAAGGTGTTGCCTTCATTATGGGTAATGACATAGCTGGAGGAAAGGTGATGCCAGTGCTAGAAGTATTGGATCAGCCAGAACAGTGTCCTGTGTTAGACCTTGGTCAGTTATTCCCTGAGGTCTTCCCTGCCTGCGTGGACACCCACGCTCAGTTACGAAAAGGGGAAGAAATGGGTGATATGGTTAATCTGGCTGACTCTGTGTTAACATCCTTGTTTGTTAGTGATGACATTCTAACTGCTAGCCCTGATGTCTCCAGGTGCCCACTGGAAGAGACCAAAGGTCACCCAAACTCTACAGACCAGACCAAGAGTGGCTGTATTCCTCAGTTACCTGTGACTCGTGAAAAGGTTGTAGGCCTTTTGATAAGTACCCCTGACCGCAAGCGCAAGACTCGTGTTTGCCATGTTAACATGTTGAAGTTGTATCACCTTAGAGGGAACCCTCAACCAGAGGAGGTAGAGAGAAAACCAACCACCTCAGTTGCTTCAGTTCAGGTGATTGCTTCTGGTGTTACTGATGATGTTGATGACAAACAACTAAACAATAGTGTGTTTGCTCCAGTATCTACTGTTTGGTTTATTTTTATTTTTCTGTTGCTGTCGACTTGTTTTCTGTTGCCGCTGACTAGTTTTCTGTTGCTGTCGACTCGTTCTCTGTTTCTGTCGACTCGTTCTGTTTGTCGACTCGTTTTCCGTTTGCCGTCGACTCGTTCCCTGTTGCTGTCGAGTCGTCATAATCGACCAGAGTGGTTGTTGTACCAACCGCCCTCTTTATTTTTTTGGGTAATGGGTTTATTTTTGTGTGTGGGGGTATTACGTTCCAGCATGTGGCTGTTGTTTGTATTTTTGTGCCCCCCCCCCTTTCTCTCTCTTTCTCTCTATCTCTCCTTCTCTCTCTCCCACTCCCTCCACCTGCTATACTCTGATCCAGGTTCCTGTCCTTCATCAGGACACTAATTGGAAATCAGCCAGTCATCCCAGCCATCAAGCAAATCACCAGTTGACACCCATGTGTGTTCCTGTTTCCCCCCCTTCTTTTTGTCTCTATGCTGTTGGTTAAAAAGTTTGACTCTGATATATTTAGCCAACTTGGTACAAGTGTGTGTGTGTGTGTGGGTTGGGAATTGGAGCAGGTAAGGGCCCAACACATTTGGTGCTACACGTAGTGGTATTATTGTCTAGACACACTAGGTAAGGAGTGATGCCACTCATTGTAGGTTTTGGACATAACGTTTGGTTAGTCAGTGTAGGTAGTGAGCAGTAGGTTTTTTTTTACCTTTGTGTTTGTATATAGGTAGACAAGATATTCCTTACTGAGTTAGTTGTGTTTTGTTTTACTTAGTTTGTTCCTTTGGCATCATTCAAGCTCCTTTTCCCTCCCCCCCCCCTTTTCCCCTTGGTTGTGTGTATCAAATCCACCATTGTCATTGTCTATTAGTCTGTTTTGTTTGTATATATAAAAGGCACAATATATTACTTTCTTTCACCTAAACTTGTTGTGGGCATTGAATTATTTATCATTTGGTTCATTTATCACTAATTACAACACAATCATCTTTTATGTTATTCACCCCTTCCCCTAGACATACTGGGGTTGTAACACTGTATATATTTAACAGCTCTGCGTAGGAGTGTGTTTCAGGCTGTGTGACGTACAGGTGTAGAGGCAGCTCTGTGTAGGAATGTGTTTCAGGCTGTGTTACGTACAGGCGTAGAGGCAGCTCTGTGTAGGAGTGTGTTTCAGGCTGTGTGACGTACAGGTGTAGAGGCTGAATGAGAATGAAACAATAACATTTCTGAATAATGACCGCCGTCAAGTGTTTTATTTCGATAACTGTGGCTATGGTTGCAGTTTTGCAGGACTATTTGGTGAAGGTTTGTAATGAAATCGTTTTAAATCGATATTCTGTGTCCAATGATTAATGTCTCTGGTAGGTAACTGTGTAATAAGCAGGATAATGGCAGCCCAGTGGTCATTATTGGAACATAAAGTCCTTCTGAACGATCCTAGACCTCTGCTTAGCGGCGGGGCATTGAATCACCTTGTCGGAGTTTGTTTTGCTATAGTGAACACTGTGCTGCACATTATCACTTGCATATGAGTAAATAATAGGGCTGTCTTAAATACTTCGAAGCTTTGAAGCTTCGTTCGATGGGCATGGGATTCGAATATGAAAATAAAATGCGATTATAAAAAATTTAATAAAATGTGATATATATATATATTTTTTTTTTGTGGCAAAATCAACTCTGCCTCTCTTTGTTAACTACAACAAGCAATGCTGTTTGTTATTTAAGATGAGGTCGGACTCTGCACTGACAGATTTGTGTTCATTGTGCTGCTTTTATAAAGCCTCAAATGATGGCTTACAATATTTCATGAAAGCAAAGTGTTTCGTTTGTCTAAGATTTAAAAAGGTTTAAACTTTACAGCACTGACAAAGTTGAACACAGTGCTGTACAAGTCCCACAACATAAAAAAAAATTATAACTTTTTTTTTTGTATCTCGAAGCTTCGAATTAAAATCGAATCTCGGCCCAGAAGCTTCGAATTCCAAAAAAAGGTCAGCCCTAGTAAATAATAATAACACAAAACTACACTACAGTACACACTACCTCAAAATACATCTACAAGTTCCATGTTGTAGTTTGCTGTTACAGTATATATAGAAACAATAAAGGTGAAATAAAAATTAAATTAACAATTGCTTGAGTATGTAGCATGCACTGTTTTTCTCTCCTACTTTCTCTCTCTCTCTCTCTCTCTCTCTCTCTCTCTCTCTCTCTCTCTCTCTCTCTCTTTATCTCTCTCTACTATATATATATAAAAAGAATTCTCATGTTCAAAATACAGATTGGATTTAATTGAGTTCTTGAAGACCCAGGCTGCAGCATTCATCC